>NC_039483.1:547541-847541 GCF_003590095.1 Trichoplusia ni
TAGTGCTGGCCCGGTCAGTCCGGGCCTCGCCTCGTGCACGGGGTAGTGAGGTGTTTGCCTACCCCGTGCACCGCCTCAGAGGCGCGCGCCGACACTCGCTCGCGCCTCCGCCTCGGGTCCATGGAATAGGGGGCGGGGGGCTTCCCCGAGTCCCGCGCCCCTGAACCCATTCATGGGGGCTGGAAGAGGGCGTTGTCCGCCCTCCTCCTACGCCCGGTGCGCTTTCTGCGGCCGGGGAAGGGAGTCGAGATCTCCCTCTCCCGCTCCGCAGCTTCCTTCTGCGACATCACGTCCTCGCAGAAGGACACCACCGCGTCCCACGACTCTGCGCTACCGACCATCTTCCGCACTACGGCCGGCAGCGACAGATCGCCTCCTACTTCGTTTGTGAGGACACGGCGCTGCTCCTCCCAAGCCGCACACTCGGCGAGAGTGTGTTGCGCCGTGTCCTCCCCGCAATGGACGCAGTGGTGGCACCGAGCGTCCGGCTCCCTGTTTATGCGACACAGGTACTTGCCGAAGCAACCGTGCCCCGACAGCACCTGCGTCACCCTGAACGACAGGGAGCCGTGCCTTCTCCCGAGCCAGTTGTCGAGCACTGGCCGGATCGCCTCGACGGTTGCGAGGCCGGCGGCAGGGCGCAGAAGCCTTTGCCGCCATTCCGCCACCAAGACCTGACGGAGCTCAGCTCGGCGCAGTGCGATCTGTCGCTGCGCCGGCCTCGAGCCCCGTGCCCGCTCTTCCTCGCGCCATCGGTACAACGACGCGAGTACTTTCGCCTCCAGGTCCCAGGGCGGGGATCCGGCCAGTACGCAAGCCGCCTCGTAGGAGATCGTGCGGTACCCGCGGACGACTCTGACGGCCATCGCCCTCTGCGGTTTACGCAGAATTACCTAAGCTACCTAACCTAACCTAACCTAAGCCCAAAAATATCCGACTGTCGATCGGTAAACTTATTTAAAACTGCCAGAGCTATAAATTTCCCAAAATAAACCCTAAAAAAATGAAAGACCAAATTTGACAACGAACGCGACTTTATGCAAATACCTGTCCCCAGAAGACCTCATTTACTGTCCTAACTTAGGCCTTATTTCGGCCTAGTCTACGTTGACATGCAACCTTTTCGTGCCAACTACACATTAAAACTTAAAAGACATTTGTAAATAATAGCCGAACTTATTTTGAGGTCTGTTTTATGAATGTTCAATTTGGTTTGATAACTTTATGATGTTATGAATTTCTTGAGACAGACTTGGTTTCGTTTTTATTTTATTGCATTGTTTCTTCTACTTATAATGACTCAATTCCCTAACAGATTTAGTTTTTGCACAGGAATGAGCGTTAAAAATTGTACAGATTTACATTAATTTTATTCGCCTACAATTACCCAAAAACAATTGAACGTAAAGTTTTAGAAACTGTTTCGCCGACATCTTCTGTGAAAACCTTGACTGAACACCATTTAAAAACGACCGTTTTCCAAGATGTCAATTACAAAATATTTAATCATTAAACTAAAGGATGCCTACAGTTATACTCGTTACTGGATTTTAGTATTCAGCCTAGTATAAGTATTCGGAGCAACTTTATTTAATTCAAACCAAGATCAGATCAAGATCTACCAGCACATCCTGAATTAAAAATATGTCAGTTATAAAAGAGAGCCATGCTTTACACCGTACAGTACTCGGTCTCGCTTCCACACGATACGTTGAGGTAGGCTCTCTGGACTTTTATTATGCCATTTCACAGAAAAATGAATAAAATAACGAATACACTGTTAAAATGAACAATACCTTAATATCAGTTATTATTTCGGTGAATAATGGCGGACAAAAATAACCTTAAATTAAACGACGAAAAGTCATAATTTCCGGCTTATTTTAACGCAGAAAAGTACGGTGCCAGGGCCGTAGGGTACAGTTAAAATAGAATATAAACCAAAAAAACGTATTTTACTAAAAATCTGTAGTAAAAACATTTATGTTACTTTCTGATTTTTCTCTATCTCTCTTTATTGCCTCTTGAAAAGTGATTTCTAACAGCTGTAGCAGGAGAAGCCTTTGCCCAGCAGTGGGGCTATTCCACTACTACTATTCTTCGCTAGTAAAAATTATAAACAATTATAAAAAATAACGTATGTATGTACGATTTAAAATACGTAATATTTAATTTTAAACCCACATTCGAAAACATTTCAGTATTAATTTACTTAAACACGATTCCATGAAATGTAGTTTAAATATAATATTATTTAATTACAAAATATTAAATTACAAAGACAATCCAAACGTGACCTAAATCGAATGGATGAATGTGAAAATACCGCGAAAACCAATCACTATTCAGAATTCGTGCTATATTTTTATTACGATTGAAAAACGACTATGCGGAACCAAACTACCCAGTACAAAAACTCGTTAGCATTACAAAAGAAAAAAAAACGACGAAAAATATTTTTTATTTCAGATTCAATTCAATAAAGTCATTAGTTATTCCGCAGTCATTGAATACAGTTAGTGCCAATTCAAAAATTGATATTTTTGACACGCCCATCCAAACTATTCATAGATAAAAATGGTAAATTTAGGTATACATAGGTGAATGTAATCCAGTTTATTCGAATGACTTCACGTCTACCTGAAAAGTCCTTCAAGCTAGACTGGATACTGTTACGGAGGACCGGATGTAGCAGGTGAGGTCTAAGATCTCAATTTAGCATCTAGATTTGTTTTTATCTTAGATTGATTCCAACGCTGGATGCTTTGACTTAAAAAAAAACCTAAATTGTCCGAGAAAAAGATTCTAAAAAAAAATCACTTTTATGTTTTTTTTTAATATCGAGTAAAAAAATAGGATGATTCAAGTTGAAATTTTGAGTGACGTCACTTACCAGTACACGTTTTACCAACAAGTGACGTTTTTATACAGTAGCTTGTTTCAAACAAATGTTTAACATAATGTCCTTCACAAAATTTCACTTTCCTGCATAACTCAATTATACCTACATAGCACTTAATGATTGCAAGCTCTGAGTACAAACCTCACGCCATACAAATTCATGTGAAACTATTGCTGTAATTACTAATGGGGCTTGCTTTTCAAATGTACAAACGCTGGCCATTTCAATAATGTTTTTATAGCACGCTTGATTTAATTAGCATGATTAGAACTGAATTTCCTGATAGCACTGGGTTTTTAAAACGTTCTGAATAGGTGAATCATTACATAGTATAAAAGAATCCCTCTCTCGGTCACTATTTTCGTTTTAATGATTATATTATCTAACTACTCAACGGATTTTGATGCGGCGATGAGCTGAAACTAATATTCCACAATATACCACAACTTTCTACATTTAGAAAGATTATTTTCTTAGTACTAGACATCTAACAAACGCACTTACATATTTCTACATACATACATGTTAAAGACACAGAACAAATGATCGTGCTGATCACACAAAAAAATATTTTGTCCATGGTGGGATCGAACCCGCAACCACCGGTATAGCAGTCATTGCCACTTACCACTAGACGAACAAATCAGTCAAAACTCGAAAAATGAAACTACCCAGGTCAATCATAAATAAGAGAGTTAATTTTGTGTGACGCTGCTTGACTGATCTCCTCTATATTATAGACATCATAGAGACAACCCTTGATGGATTTAGGATTGAACATAAAAACTGTGTCAAATAATATTTCAGAGTCCCTTCCATTACTGAAAATTACCGTCATCATCCATCTGTCTATTGATTCTCTCTATTTACGGTCGTAAGTCACTTAGAGCGGATTAATACTTTGAATAGCTGTTGAATTGAATATCATTTATTTATATAATTCTGTCAAATATGAGAAGGTACAGAGAAGGTTTAGTAAAATTTAAAGCCGAAAAATGCTGAAAAATTTAAATTTGCTTTAATCTTTGTTGATAATTATCTCATCCATCATAAAAAGTAACTCTTGATTGTCTACCTCTTTACACAACGGCAGGTATTTATTAAAAAGAAATCGAACGGTCACCCATCCAGAGACAAGAGTTAACAAGAAAGGTTTAACCCACACACAAACTCGGTAAGCACAAACACTCCTTTATGAGCGAACACTCAAATACATCTAAGTTACACACTAAGTTACCAGAGAAGGTCTACTTGAAATAATATTAGTATGGATGTGGAAGCGTGATAGCACAATACACAGCGTAGAGCGCCATCCCTCTTCCACCCTACAAAAATATTACTTTAAGACGCAGAAGTAGACACCCAGTATCTTCATAACTTATTACTTCACGGAATATTGTTATTGTTACATACGTGTTACGTAACTTCAACTTGTTATAACAAACCAAGTATATATAAGTATAAAAAGTGAGTATAAGTACCTACTTGGTTACAAAATTGATTTTTGTTAAAAAATATACCGAAGGCTTTTCCCAAGGTCGCTGTAATTAGAGGTTACGGTAAAAAGGTCGTATACTTTAACGTTTCGATCTAAGGAGGTTGGTATTATGTCAACGGAGTGTAGTATGCCTCGTTATATCGCGATATAATACCAAAATGTGAGTAGTTTTCTTGATAATGTCGTTAAAAATAAATGTCACATTTTATCCACGTTCGACTTGTGACGTCATCGCCCACGCATCAGTTTATGATTATATTGGGTTCAAGTTTCAGTATTGTCAGTTTCATTTTCGTTATTCCTAATCTACATTAATGACCTGTGCGCGCTCAACCTCCTTAGGGGTAAAATCTTTACTTTTGCGGACGACACGGCTCTTGTGTTTCACTCTCCGTCATGGACAGAAGTGTTTGACTTCGCCCAGCGAGGATTTAATGAGGTATCCGAGTGGCTGCGTAGTAATTCACTGACATTAAATTCTGCAAAGACCAAATATATGCCATTTTCGTGCCGCAATGCTGGCCCTTCCACAACTCCCCTTTCCATTATAGCCCATGCGTGCCCTAACCCCCATGTCGCAAAATGCGAGTGTACTACTCTAGAGCAAACGCTATCAACCAAATATCTTGGAGTAACTCTGGACCCTTCCCTTAGTTTTAACCTGCACATCGAATCCCTTACTGCTAGAATCCGCAAACTGATTTTTGTCTTCAAGAACTTAAGAGAAGTGGCGGACGAAAGTCTCAGAAAAACGGTTTACTTCAGTCTCTGTCAATCCCTACTTACCTATTGCATTACTACCTGGGGCGGTACCTACAAAACCTCTTTAATGCAGTTGGAGCGTGCACAGCGAGTGATACTCAAGGTATCATCGCTTTTAGAAATCTGCTTTCCCACAGAGGAGCTCTATAAGAAGTATAAAGTTTTAACTGTTCGCCAACTTTTTATCCTACATACGGTTTTAAAGCAACACTCGCTCCTTACCTATACTCAGTCCTCTGGCGTACAGAAAAGACACTTCAATCCCGCGGACCGAGGAAACGCTCATTTTCGCAACCGTTTTGCCAATCGCTTTTTCTGCTTCATCGGAGCATACCTCTACAATAACATAAACAGAAACCTAAATATATTCCCGCTTACGAAACAAGCATGCAAAAAAACTGTCACTGAGTGGCTTCTGTCTCTGAACTACGAAAAAACCGAAAAGTTATTAAAAATAGTAGAATAAAAAAAAAAAAGGAAAATAAATAGGCATGTATATAACACACACACACACATACACACACACACACACAAAATTCACTAGAAAACTAAACACACTCACAATTTAACACTGACATCACTAACATGCCATAGAATAGAATATAATTAAATAGCACAACAATCTGCTCTTGATTATTGCTTAAACAATTGTTTAATTGGCAAGGAGGCCTGGTGGCCAGAAATACAGGCTAACGCCTAGTTCAGGCACCAGTCTCCCACAATAAACTAATGTAATATATTTACAAGGCTAATCGTGTAACTGATGTTGTGGTGAGAAAATAAATATGTTTATTATATTATTATTATTTTAGCCAGAGGATTTGGAAAATAGTCGTAAGTGAATCGTTCCAAAAAAATATTTAGTTTTATTTTTATTAGACAGTAGCTAGATAGAGTCGTGTGTCATGATCAAATGCTCAAACCTGGCCAATATGCGAAGAGGCCTATAGCAGCATTGTATCATATGCCTAGGTATTACTATAGTGTAGTGGTATTACTTCACCGCAATACTGTGATAAACATGGCTAGATTAAAACTTAAAAGATTCCTAAACCTCTAATTATACCTCCACTTTACAACTACTTATATCTTAAATTTGCCAATTTTCCAATCTATCAAAAATGATAGGGTGTTAGTAATTGCATGTACATTCATCGGTATGGAAAATGTTTTTTTTCATTGCTGTCAACTGTGCTCTTCCGTTTATTATTCAGATAGTTTCTATATTCTGTGAATTTTGTAGTGTTATGATCGAGTTTGTTCGGAGTTAACTTTGTAAAAAGGCATTTTGTATCAGCTGTATTTTATTCAGCACGCAATGTTTTTCATCGAAAATATAGGAATTCAAACCTATACCAGTTAAAATCTTATTTGGGTACTTGTTTTATAACAATCAAAGTGCAGTTTACAAGTTCTAAATTTGTTATTTTATATTTATTACTTTTGGGTAAAGGCCTATATTTATACAGTAGGTACAAGTAGTATCCAAAATTTATGTGTCCTATATTTCGCATAGTAATATGAGATATACACCTGATAAACATACCTATAAACATATATATACTTCTAAAAAATATTCATATTAAAAGCACAGAACAAATGATCGTACCTATCACACAAATATTATTTCTGGGCGGGAATCGAACCCACGACGTCAACTTCCAGCTCCTCCTCGACTACATCAGGGCCACTATCCACAGCCAGTCACATCCGCCTTTATTTTTGAAGTGAATCAAAAACTACTCTCGTTTACGACCAAAAATTTCATCTAAGATATTGGATCAATAAGGCTTACATTGTTCAGGGTACTTTAGCAACATTTTCCCGCCATAAAGGATACCCATGATATACAACCTCTGTCCGTAACTCAGGTTAATCGATGACGTCAATATACGTGGCGTGTTCAGCCGTCATATACCACGTACGTGACGTAATAGCTACCGGGAGTCGAGCGCTATGTTTTGAGGAAGGTAGTATCCATACAGCAAAAAATAGTAAACTTTTTGCTGAAATCATCGAAATCACATTCGAAGTGAAACCTACATTTTTCATAGGAAACTTTTTGCTTTTCTCCATCGTAATTTTATTGGTAGTAGCAACAGCAGATAGACTAGTGACAGCTTTGTTAAGCGGTGACTTTTGAATATGCACCTTGGTTTTTTTTTATCTTAACAACATTTATAAGTATTTTCTACTTGAGAATAAATGTTATGCATTGTAAAATCTTTTTCTTGTTATAAAGTTAAATGTATACACCGTGATTTTAGGCGTCTTACAAAAGCAGCCCAGTTCATGTATCCAATGACTAGAACACGTTCATGATAAAAAAATAAGTATTTATGAGATTTGAAAAAAAAAAATGCAATTTTCATTCAATATTATGATGCAATTCGTAGTTTTTTAGAAACACAGCTCTGTTGCGAGCGCGGTCCGAGCCTTGTAACAAAGGTGAGGGGCGCGGGCGGCGGCGTTTTTATCATTTTTAAGAGTATATTTCAGATTTCTCTTGTTTAATTTTCTTTGTACTTATTATCTTAGTTGATGATAAAAAAAATCGCGCCTAGGGGTATTTTACGTCGGATACATGAACTGGGCTGCTTTTGTAAGACGACTAAAAAATCACGGTGTATAACAACAGAAAAATAAGTGTCCGATTTAAGAAAAACATATTGTATTATACAACAATAAACATTTAAATGTTTTCCTTTAAATGACCTAGTCTCAACACTGTTATCGCACCCGCCAATAGTTGACCTGATCTGATTCTAAAGGCAGGCACTTTAATTTATTTTCTTTTTAATTAAGAGTTCAACTCGCTACGCGAAAGCAATCACTGATTCGCTCTCTTTTGCTTCTTTTGTTATGTTTCTTTTTTATTTATTGGTCATGATAACTTAAGTTAGACACGACCATTTATTATATTTTATTTAAATAGCCCAATCCTGAAACACCTGTTTCCAACTACCTCCAAATTTCATGGACAGCATGTAAGACACTGGAAAAGTAGAGTATTGCATAAAAACAGTAAGAAAGTTAATCGTAATAATTGTTTTCAAAAGTAATTTTATGAAACATTATTTCGTAATTCTATCAATCTCAATGTATCATTTCTTATTAAGAAATATTTAAAAAAGCATCTCAATCAAAACATCAAATTATTTTTAAGACGGATGAAGCGGTCTCAAACTGCGCTCATAAACAGATCTATTAAAAAATAACAACAGTTCTAAACTTAGAAAACTAACTCGATAAATCTAATTTTTTCTCTAACTATATTTTTCAGAGCTTTCCTTAAATAGTGTTAAAAAATCTAACTAGCATCCATATTTAGCTGACCTATATAGTAACTCCATTTATTTTCGCCTCGAAAAACTTAACGGGAAGCTGTACAAAATAGTCAATCTAAGTTAAAAAGTCCTTAAAATCGTTTTAGTGGGAAAGGAACTATAATACCAGGCTTTTTACGTTCCACCGTGGGGCATTCTCCTCTTCCCGTATAGGAAAGGTTTGGGCATTGATCACCAAGGTAAATGGCGGTTGGCGATTTAAAATACCAATATTGGGATTTCTGAATTCCTCACGATATTTTCTTTCATAGTCGTCAGTGGTGTCTTAGAATAAATTAAAACATATGTATATCTAACATTGAAAAGTTATTTAAACACTTTTTTATATTGGGATCGAACCTGCTCTTTATGCATACAAATCCATGCAAAGACATAACTCCTATCCAAACTAATAATTTCCGAGTTATTTTGACGCAGATTTACTTAACTATATTCTAGAAATAAATATTATACAGAACAAAATCGACTAGTTTGCCTGTTCGTATTAAAATATAACGAAACTGAATAGCCAAGGAATTCCAAGAATGTAATAAATAGAATAATTATAATTGTTTATTAACAATTTACGTCGTATTTGTCGGAATCGCCTGACTAGTTTCGGGCCTAGGTTGAATCTTTCATCATGAGCTGCTTTGGCAATTTCCCCTTTTTTGATAGTTATAATAATAATAATTACGACGATTGTTGGCTTTCAAAATTTTGATACTCCTATACCAATTTTGTTCAGCTAATGAAAATGTGTTAAAGCAATTTTTGAATGTGAAAAAAATGTATAAAAGTCTTTTTTTATTTGTATGTACAGAAGCAATCAAATATGATCTAAAATATGAACGACATATGTTTGAAACGTAGTACAGGCTAAACTAGAAAGTTAAATTTTTCAAACCCGATCCATGATTTTGTGTTTCGATAGTAAAACAAACATTCATCCATCTAAACTTTTCACATTTATCGATAAAACTAAACGTGATATGAAAATGTTGTTTATCTGAAGTTTGCTGTTTCATATTAATTATAGTTACGATCAGCAATGATTAAAAAAAAAGAATCAAAGTAAATCTAACTAGCAGATGCTCGTGACTTCGTCCGCGAGGAAGCAAACCCATCATTTTGTTCTATTTTCAATAGTATTAGCAGCGTACACAGAAATAGGATTAAGATTTTACCTTTGGCTACATTATCGCAATTTTCTTACGGAACCCTAATATTTTTCGAAATAAATTATAGCCTATGTTCACCGGAGATAATGTAGCTTCTAAACAGTGAAATAATTTTTCAAATCGGTCCAGTAGTTTCTAAGCCTATTCGTGTCAAACAAACAAACAAACAATCAAATCTTTCTTCTTTATAATATTAGTATATCTTCTTTTTTCTAATATATAAAATCCCCGTGTCACGATGTTAGTTACCGTACTCTTCCGAAACGGCTCAACAGATTTTTAACAACTTTTATATGCGTATTCAGTAGGTCTGAGAATCGACTAACATCTATTTTTCATATAACTAAGTGATAAGGGTTGCTCACACTAAAAAATATATTTTGGTTTTTGGACGAAATTGTTTTTCTTTTTATAATGTGGCATTAAAAATACATACAAAAAAATATTCGGCGAAACAACGTTTGCTGGGTCAGCTAGTATTCTTTATAACTCGTATCAATTTACAGTCATTTGAATTTCCTAAATAATTCATGCTACTGAAATTAACACTCAACGAACCTTTACTGAAAACCTTTAAAGCAGGACTGTTGCCATTGCAGATAGAGATAGCGTAATAGACTGAGTATAGCACTCTCTCGTTTCCACACAAGCAATAAACGGGCTTTGAATGATAGCAAAAGATGAAATTGGCATAAAATATACTTTATTTGTGCAGAAAACATTAAAAGAGATAGAAAGTGGAAATGTTAATTTGTTTCTATTGTTTTAAATTTCAGGGGCGCCGTTAAAAATTAACATACCATACCTTTGCCGTGATGCCGCGAGTTTTACAACTTATTTATGAATCCCTGCGGACCTTAAATTTTTTGGTAGCGGTTTTTTTCTTTTTCTACTTAAAATTCAACGATTTTATATCCGGCGCTGAAATTCGAAGTCCTACATAAATGAATGGTAAACAAATTTAATTTGTATTCATTTTTTGAGTAGGCTATATTTCGGTCAAACGATAACATTTTTAAATTTGCCATCTGTGGATATTGCTATGCTAGGTATATGTATATATTCGGATCAGTGCCTTTCCATATTTCATCTGTTTTTATGAAACCGTCAGATTTTATTCTCATTCTTTTATTTTCTATTTTACGTTGCATACCCATCAAGTTCCATTTATTTTTGCATTTGCGAAAAGAATAGGAACTGTTATTTGAGCCCTTAGCTGAACTTAACCCGATAATCCTCTTTAGGTGGCCAAAAAATCTATAAATAACTTTAATCTGTCCGTTTCCGAGTACCAAAAGGAAGCGGTTTTCTCGTAGGCCTCACAACAATGAGTCCTATTCTGTGCTCCATACGTTGATTAATGATGATATCACTTTTGCACCATTTAACACGATCCATCATTACTGATAAGTGATAAGCTTTAGGAGTTTTGTGGCGAGCTATGAGGTGTTATTTTGGCTTCATTGTATTACAATATTTATATTCTTCGTATTCTTTTCAATACAATTTACTACGTAACACATGAAGCTCACATGAAGTTTGAAACGTTTAAACTGAGGAGATAGTTACATTTTAGCTGTCTACTTTTTCTAACTGACAGTAGCTTGCCATGCAAGTTTTCTCTCCTAGATTTTTTCTAACATATAAGCTTCAAAGAATTCAAGTATCGCCCAATCAAATTTCGTAGTATCATGGTTATAGTGTTAGTGAGGCGAATTTCCAGAACCACTATTTCCAGCCAATGAGGAAAAAACACCGTCTTCAAAATCAACAAAAATATTATCCTAAAACACACGAAACGCTTCCCTCTTCCATAATTTCTTGTCTCAACACTTGTATTTCGGTTATAAAGGTACAACCACAATGCTCCCTTACCGTCAGTATAAGTATCAGTCGCTCATCCACTTGACATAATTACTTAGTAGCCCCCGTGCGCCCCCGTGCGCCCCCGGGTACCTCACAAAGTTCTAGTCATAACTGTGAAGCTCGTGTAATCATTGTTTTAGGGCATCAACATACGTTTACCGTTTACCATACCGTATTCGGTTATCCTGTTAAGATAGCATAATAACGTATTGGACGAAATTGTTCAAATGATTGAAGTTCAGGTAAATAAAACTGTGTTGGATTTTTGTCTATTGTAAAAACGGTCTTCTTGGAGGATAAACTGAGGATAAACAGATTGGGAAAGTTATGAGTCAGATATAATTCAGAAGGTACGTATCCCTATGTAAGGCATCATAGTTTTTTTTTTATATTTTATTATAATAAGGGAACCAAACAAAATCAGGCATAGCACCTGTACTAATTAAATAATTGTATGACTAGTTATTTATTGTTTTTTTTTTCAGTTAAATTAAACTATACTATTTATTTTAAGAACAAATCTCTCTCTTTTAAAACTTAGTCTTAGACAAGAAAATTTACATCACTTACCATACAACACAAATACACATTAACATAACTACAAAATACCTATATTATAACACTCACATTGAAAGCCAGACAAAATAGCCGACTAGAAGCAAAAGTGTCTGTTATCATATTGTTGTAACAGGCGTTCGTTAAGCCCAGGATTCGGATGTGCTGGTTCTCAAACTTGTTGCTAATGTTTAAACGTAATACAGATTAGCACCTCCGTCCAAAATATATGGGCTGATGTAATATGTAAACGGTTTTAAGCTCTAGGTACTTCGTTATAAAGTTGTTAATGAATTTTATGTGGATTTTGTTTCGTTTATGTGTCTGATACTTATATCGAAAGTAAGTTTTGGATAATTAATATTTGTTTTTGGCTTTACAGTCAAGTTGTTATTATTGGTGAAATGTGTATTATTGAAGTAAGATTCTTTGCAATCTCTCAATTTTTTTAGGCTTTGCTTCAAAATGGTAAAAACCAAATTCCGCTTTAAGTCCGTCCGACTGTCGCTAGGCAGTATCTCATCAATCATGACAGCTAGATGATTAAATATCAAAAAAAATATGGGTGATAACCTGCTTTTACAAATTCACCTTCCTTTCACATATTAGTACGGAACTCTTCCTGTCTTAAATCCAACTCGCACTTAACCGGTTTTTTATAATAACTTTTAGAATAACGCAAAACTAACCACAATGTTTTCTTAATTCTTACTTAACCAGCTATCAACATACGAACCACCTCACCAAACTATTACAACAATCGAACGTTAAACTCTACCATACCATTTATCGTTTCAAATTCAGTTGAATTCTCGCCTATTACTGCTCTACGTGGACTTACGGTTTGGAAACTCCGAAGCCTAATAGCCCGGAGTCTAATTGGAAGTTCTCAAGTACTGGTTAGTGTTCTGGTAACCCAAGCATGCCAACAAACTGGCTTTCCAATCAGTGACTGGATGGTTTAGTCAATCTGCATATTCCTAGTGTTACGATTCAATTAATTGGGGTAAGATCTGTTGACCTGAGAATCTACTATCTTAAGGTAATATTGTAATGGTTGTGGGAGCGTGACAGCGCGATATACGACGTAGAGCGGCATCTCTCTTCCACAGTCGCGATATTATTACTCTAAGACGTGGTACTAGGAACTCTAGGCAAGAATAATAATAGTTAGACGTATTGTGAAATGATGGATGTCTGTTTCGTTTTGTGATATACACTATCCCTCATGAACCGTGATAAATAGAGAGTTCAAATTTTCACAGAAAATATATTTCTGTTGCCACTCTAGCAATAAAAAAATACTGAAAATAAAGATTGAGGTTTGGCAGAGGCTGCGAGGCTCATAATTTTATTGGTAGGTTAAAAATAAATTTGAGAGTGAGCTACACAGTGAGTTGCTTAGCATATTGTTACGGAACCCTCAGTATCGCTAATCCGACTCGCACTTGACAGGTTTTTTTTAACAATCTGTCAGTTACATGTTATCATATCTATAATAATACGTCTCTCTTAACTTACCAACTACATGAAATCAGATTTCCCTGCCAACGAATTGACGCAACTTCCATAATCGCGTCATCCGAGAACCGAGCTCGCAAATCGTCTCAATTACCGAGAGTTCAACGTCCCTAACCACGTGAAACGAGTCATTTAAAACTTTAACCGAAGTAATATTCGCGAAACTTGTGTAATAAGATTCCCACATCTGGCTAGAAGAAAACTTAATGAAGGATCTGTTAATATGAGAAAACTAGTAAGTACAGATATTAAAAATGATAAATTTAACAGTTTTAATTTATTGTTCTAGCTCATGTGATTTCCGAGTCTTGTCTTGTCTTTCGGTGCCTTTGTGCATGTGACTTGAAAGTAAGTGAAACCTCCCGCGACATAAGGATTAAAATATAACTGAGGTGTCCGATAAAAAAAAACTTGCCTTCTTCAAAATAAGTAGCACCTGCCAAAATTAGATGGAGGTTGAACGACAATGCAACCAAAGTCCGTTGACATCCAGTTTTGAATCATTTTTATTTTATCAAAACATAGTTTATAAACAATTTAAAAAAATATTAAATTCAATAATAATAAAACTCATAAAATACAATTATTTATGCATAAATACATGTTCAAATGATATTTCACTGTTCTCGTTCAAATGTCGAAGCTTACGATCTCATTCCTCTGATCGCTTGACGGTTACAGGCACTCTTTTTTATTCTTTTACTCACGTTTATTTTTACACAATTTAATCTAAGCACTTCTTTTTAAGCTCCTGTACAAATTTGAGGTTAATTCCGCAAAGGGTGCTGTTAAATAACAAAGGTCTTTGCGGTAAAAAGGGTTAAAGAACTGTGTTGTTACTATACCATGTAGTATGTAGTGAAAAAAGGACGGAGGTTTACATGACATGTTTTTATTTTATCCAATGAATCAAACTCAAAATGAATGTCGATTCATGAAATGATTATGAAAAATCAAGCATATTTTAAGGTCAAAGCATACAAGCAACAACAAGCACATTTTAAGCATATATTAAGACTTAAGATCGAAAAATGCTTTGAAATATAAATTCAGGATGTCATCAAGCGTGACGATACAAACTGATATGACGCAAGTTTAATAAAATTCCTTTGTCGACCTTTACATACATCAACACATGAACATATAACACAACAATATTCGGATACCACACCTTAAATCTTTTACAATAATCTTATTAATCTTTAATCCGTACATTAAGCGTAGACGTATTTTTCAATGCTCCCGCCAGAATCGCCCGTCATGAATTGTCCCTTTCACTTCCCGCCAATTTTTATATTTTTCTTCTGTTCTTTTTTTTTAATATCAATAGTTAAATGAATATACGAACAAATATCATATAATTTGAATTAGTCAAATGACCTTCTTAAATAATTACATTTAATACGCGCCTTACACAAGTCGAAATCAAAGGTTTTTATTATTTCTACGAAAGTTCTAGAACATAATATATGGTTAAGACAAGTCTGTTTTCTTTTTCTCTTCTTCGTCGAACTAAAGCGATTCATCAATATAAAAAGTGCCTTTTGCCTGCACCTGATTTTTAATGAAGAACAAATAAATTGCTTCTTGAATAACTTTTTGTTTTGTTTTTCAAGAAAATATTTGGCTTGTAATTGTAAAATGAGAAGTGTTGTGTGAAAGTGCTTTCGACGAAATATTTTATTATTAATAATTTTTAAATAAAAACCACGTTCAACTGCTTTATGAAATTCCCAAAAAAAGCAAATTGTTTTCTAGAAATTCTTTGACAATTAACTGTCATCGCATGTTCGAAAACTATAAACAAAATAATTTTCGTACACAACAGGGCAATTCATTGGCTGTTACCTATCGCTTTATTACATGAATGTAAGTAAGGATGGAGGTAATATTAACCGAAGAACACATTATATTTAACGGCTACATAGGAGTTCAGAATTGGAGGATAGTAACCTTCCGTCTCTATACTTATAATTTTTGTTTTATTCACAGTCATATCCACACACATTTTCCTTTCATCAGAAAGTGAAATGTCACATAAAAAGACACGCAATAAAAAAAATCGTTCTTTTAAAATAGCATCCAAGTTGTTTGAATCCTGCTAAACCCCTAATTACGTATAGTTAGGTTATCATAATAAAGATCATTTTTGATATTTCGTTACTTTCGTAAAGTAGAAGAAACTGTGATCCATGTTTCAGTATTCACATTTTGCAATTTAAACCTTATTGATCCATCCAAAAGCAAAACATTTGTATTACCGTTAACTCACTTAACCGGACTCCAAACATTTGTATCAGGAACTAAAATTAGTAGAAATTAATTTACATTTGAACGAGCCTGTTGTTCTGTTGTGATAACATCGTAATAAGGAGCACGCAATACAAATTTGTCGTTCCCCTAACGCATTAACAACGTTTGAAGTGAAATAATAAATTATTTAAAGGTGAATGACCTTATGAATTATGTAAAGTGGATGTATATTTCTGACTGAACGGATAACCAGAGTACAGAATAGTGTACGTCACCACAAACTCACGTGTGCGACGTGCCAAGGGTTCGATCCCCGCCTATAACAAGCATAATTACGTGTGATCTACGATCGCTTGTTGGTGTCTTAATTCTTTAGTGCAGGAGTATCCTTTAAAGAAATGTATAAGCCGTGCATAGTGAAATAAATGGGTTTAACTAAAAAAAAACTTTTTTAATGAAATTTGTCGCCTATTTTCTAACATTGTCGAACAAAATGCTTTTCCAACGCCTAAAATACACGATTTCCAACCCACAACTTGGATGGTGAAATCCCGATAGGTCGAGAAAGAGATAATTAATAACACACAGACAGTCGTTTCGGATACTCAGAAGCTAGAAAATCTGTGCAACCAGTCCAACCAAGGAGTATCGTGTTGCCCAAGTAACTGGCTTGAGGAGGTCGGATAGGCAGTCGCTCCTTGTAAAACACTGGTACTTAGCTGCATCCACTTAAACTGGAAGCCGACCCCAACATAGTTGGAAAAAGGCTAGGATCATGATTAAATAGTAGGAGACAAAGGAGAATCAACAACTAAGGGAATCCTATCTGTAGGTTATTCTTCTTCAAGGCTGGGGATGATGAAGTGGTCCTCTACTGGCCAGCAATAGAGCATTATCAAGCCTTTAAATTCCATGAAATATGGATAGGAGTCTTGTATCCAAGCATTAAATTAGTATGCACTGTGTTAACTCTATTGATTTGCCTCGGTAGCGCTGAATAGCTGTAAAATACCACTTATAGCCGCTTCACGATTGCATTTACATATCAATGAATACTGACGTTTCTTTAACTATTTAAATTTAATATTATGTATTAATATTAGTTCTCATAAAGTATTTTATATGGAGTATGTAGTATAGAGTGGTAGGTATATACTTATATGTAACTCTAAAAGTTCACTGGTGAGTATGTGTAAGCGAAATGCTGCTATTAGCAGTTTATAACCCGATGGCTATTTATTAGTGCTCCCACAATGCCATCAATAGTGTTTTAGAAGTCTTAAGTAATTAATAGAGACTGACGTACCAATTAAGCGTTAAGATATAATAAACCTCGTAAAATACAAAACTATTATACACCGTGATTTTTAGTCGTCTTACAAAAGCAGCCCAGTTCGTGTATCCAATGGCTAGAACACGTTCATGATAAAAAATAGGTATTTTAAAATTAGGAAATTCGTAGTTTTTTAGCCTTGTAACAATGGTGAGGGTAGCGGGCGGCGGCGTTTTGATCATTTTTAAGAGTATTTTCAGATTTCTCTTGTTTAATTTTTCTTCGTACTTATTATCTTAGTTGATGATAAAAAAATAATAATCGCTCCTAGGGGTATTTTACGTCGGATACATGAACTGGGCTCCTTTTGCAAGACGACTAAAAAATCACCGTGTATAACTATTGATCGAGAAGTTAGAATGATCTTGTCATAAACGTGGCTAGGAATTGGCATAGTTTTTGCAACCTTACACACATTCAGCTAACAAAATATTATTTTCCTAGACAGTTCTAAGCTTTTAGCTTACCAACACCCTGCAAATAAGATAACCATATAGATTTAAAGCAAACATTATAAATCCCAACAACACTACATTTAAAACAGCCTGATAAACCAGGTTTGTAAGTCCAATTAGATCCACCTAACGGTTTGACGTCACACCAAATTCCCCGGACATTGTTGATCTATAAATGTCCCGCAAGGCATTTCAATTAGGTCCATAAAATTAATAGACTCCGTCCCACAAAACGACGTCGTTGAACGAAATAAATGAACGACTCGTTAGAGATACAAGAATTCTTCTATTTAGTAAAGGAATCACTATTTTTTTTTGTGTAAATAATTTGTTGTTGTTAGTAAAACCTCTTCTTTAGTTTTTTTTTGCGTGAAATGTGGTTTTTGAAGTTACTTTCTTTATTCTTTATTTTTCTCTTTATGGCAAAAACTACTGTGCCAAACTCAATTATTTTTTATGGGTCCAAATGACAGCTATTTCGCGTTACATGAAAAAAAAAGTTCTGAGGTAACAGACGTGGAAAAAAAGACTTGAAAACTTCTTTTTGAAATCTAACTAGTAAAACTCGTAGATAGTTCATCTACCTACAAAAAAAAAGGTTTTGCTATCGGAATCAAGCTGACTAAAAATACAATGGCGAATATGGAAATACCAAAATAATATCAACGGTCGTTATATACAGATCCCACACCTTATCATAATTAAATTCCACTTCAATTTGAATAACGCCAAGCAATGGATCGAAAAACAATCCCTTAACGCTCTCAAACCTACATCAAACCAATTTCACTTAG
Source organism: Trichoplusia ni (assembly GCF_003590095.1). Classification (NCBI taxonomy): domain Eukaryota; kingdom Metazoa; phylum Arthropoda; class Insecta; order Lepidoptera; family Noctuidae; genus Trichoplusia; species Trichoplusia ni. The sequence goes on from NC_039483.1 coordinate 565,988, forward strand.
ATTTCTGTCCAATCCAGACCTAAACCTAGAATATTTGTGAAGACAATCAATAATCCATATATCCGTTCAACACATCATTATTAATTACTAGCTGTTTCCCGCGACTTCATCCGCGTGGTTAGAAGATATAAGTTATGATTTATATCTGCTCTGTTTTTCCACATTTTCCATTGTATCTTCACTCCTATTAGTCGCATCGTGATGACTAGACGTGACGTGAAGACCTAAAACCTTCCACAATGAATGTTCTGTTCAACACAAAAAGAATTTGAACCAGTAGTTCCTGAGATTAGCGAATTCAAACAAACAAACAAATAAACAAACTCTTCAGATTTATATATTAATATAGAGTATTATGGAATTCATTTTTCTATCTTGTTTTTTAAAAGACTGGCACAAAAAAAACGGTCCTTTCGTATGTGGTTAAAAAAAAACATTCAAGTCACATGCACAAAGACACCCTGACTGGGGACAAGATTTCGTGACTAATACAAACGCTTTTCCTACTTAGGTTTGGCGTAGTGACCTCAACCACTCGACTAATGTGCAGCAGCATAATGATAGGTAGATTACATCGTAAATATTACATCTAGACTGAATGTACTAAATTTAGAATAGACGTCCTCTATACAAATTAGGGTGCTTCCGTATGAGTACTTCAATGTTCGTGCAAAGGGCTCTCTCACGTATTAACTTATATTATTTATAAACCACTATAAAATGAGCTCATCAATTTAAATACTAGTTATTACGTTGCTTAACCTTGATATTGGTTTTAAGTATTTGATGTTATAGGGATAATAGGAACGGTTCATAAGATACAGACACGGGTTTCCGTTTTTACCCTTTACCTACAGACCCCTAAAAACGAATGTTTCTATTTTCGCCAACTTTCAAACAGACTTGATGTCATGATGGACTGCTCTATAATACGTCACTGACCTTGAACCTTTGCCTTTGTAGTTCGTTCAAGGCTCCCCCTGTCGTTGACAAATGATTCGTGTAAAACAAAAGGCAGAGGAAATGCTTTCAGCTTTCGTCATGGATGTGTGTGTGATCTATCTAGCTAAGTGGTTGTGACTGTATTCCTGTTAGAGTATGTTCGTAAAGTATCAGATCCCCTATTTGATATTTTACGAACGTAGTTTTGTTTTGCTTTTCTTATACTAAGAGAATTATGCAAAAAATTGTCGAGTTCAAATTGTTCAAATCATACGAATCAAATTATTACGTTTAGATTCGTTTTTATTATTTAATCGTATCTATTTTGTTAATAAATCTTCTGAATAAACATTAAATATTAATCAACATATCTTTTACCTTGGTTATTATAAAAAAAAAAAACAGTTTTTTTTTACTGTACCGTAATTTAGACTGACGACACAATCCTCAATGTTTTCTCAGCGTAGTAAAATAAAAATAAGTAACCACACACAGGAACTTCCTTATGACGCAAACAAAAAAGAGCAACACTAAAAAAATGTCCACTCACACCGTACTACAGCAAAAACCCAAAAATAAAAAGGAAAAAATAAGCTGATATTTGTTTGGCACCATCTGTTTACCGAGCTACTCTACTCAGTGACGTTGCGTAGGGATTGCAGTCCTGGCTCAAATGAGTGACGGTTTGTACACATTCAGACCCTTTGGAGGTCCTGGCATGTTGATCCAGCTGCCTATCATCTATGTTTTATTATAAACAGTTTTGTTTAACCAGCTTATATAGACCCCTGACATATTTCCAGTGTATTGCGCATGAAAAAGCAACCTTGTCTTAAAAGGCGATGGTGATTTCGGAAATGACTGATTTCTCCGTCATGTTTTTTAAGTCAAGAAGTAATTTTGATAACCTTTGGATTCTACCCATCATCATCTTGTCCGGGAAAATTCTCTTGCATTTTATCACTTACGCATAGGCGAGTGGTTGCGGTCAGCACACCAAACCCACTGTTCGCGACGTGTCGCGGGTTTGACCCCCTGGCATGACAAGCATTTGTGCGATCCACGAATGATTGTTCTGAGTCTGAATGTTTGTGAAACCCCCTGCGACACAAGGATTAAATTCCTTATTACGGGAGTCGTTTTTTTGTTTAAACTCTCCCCTTGTATCAGAACCTTAGACTGACATAGGGGCTGCATCATATTTCACCAAGAATATTCACCATCCAAACGGGAAAACCCTTAATAGCTAATACAGAAAAATACGACACACGTGACTCATTATAGGTTTACTATCTGCAGTTCTAGGTTACAGACAAATTTCTGCCCAACGATCTAGACCTAACTTTACTAATGAGAAACAGGCACACTTGAGGTCATCAACTCTAGGAATCTTATTAAAGTTCGTCTGCCTAAATAGCCATATGGCACTAGAGAACTGTTTGTGTTAAACTACTTATAAATTGGGGTCAAGAAAGTGAAACTTGTGAAACATGAAAAGGTATAGAATTGGGATTCAAAAGAGTTTTTTAGGGTTAAGTAGTCTATCGATGTAAACGGAACAATATTACTGAGGCTCAGCTATCAGTCCATCTGTCACTAAACGGAATCTCATGAAGTGAAGACTCACATTTAAAAATAAACAGGTTTACATATATAGTGATACAACTCATGTAGTACTGTCAACTATTCCATATAATCCTCGCAATTTGCAAAAGCGCAGGAACCTTGACACATTAAAGGGCAAATGACGTCATAGTGACGTAAAAAAGCAGTATTTAAAAGAGCGTGCAGTAGAAATAAATTGTCAATAAACGTCACTAAAATTTCGGCCAGACGCATAAGCAATTTGCGGGGATAGTATTTTGTGGTGCTGTCAAATAGAGTATGGCTTATATTGGGACTAATTGTACCTTTTAATAAAAAAGTAAATGTGAAATACTTAAAAGACTTCTCTGCCCAGCTCTTCTCAGCAGTCGACAGCAATTGTTTCTGCTTTTTATTCTAACCTTCTTGCACTAACTTACCTGCAAATACTTTTCAATCTTCCATCTATCTTCAAAAGTGAATCAAGGTTGCCAAGTTTCGCTTTTTATCGGTTTATAGGGTGACATATAATTAACGATGTCCGTCGGTCAGTGGGGTGTCAGGTGACGTCACGATTACTCCTATTGTCTCTACCATCGTTTGTCAGTGGCACTCGCACTGACCTTCGGGCCTTTATACAATGGAGACAAAGTTTTAGGTTGAAGAATATATTTTTAATCGATTTTCGAGTTTATTTTATTAGGTTTTATTTAAGAAAAAGTTTGCTACAAAACCCCTTCTGAATTTACCAAGGAAAAAAAACATACAACTTAAAAATATATAACTTTATCGCATATTTCCACATAAGATTATTAAATTTTGTTTTTTCCTTCCGTCCTTCCGAAAACGTATCTAGTAAATTAAATGCAGGCTAAATAACATAAAAATTCGACCGACAATAAATAAATAAATTAACTAATTCTATTTTAATTTCATCATTGCCAAGATCTAAAGTCCAGTATTACTTTCTTTGAAAACGTATCTAAATTTTCGGCCTAAGTTCAAAGCATTTGACAAGATTAGAAGTTGGTCAAATTTCTTTTAAATATATCTACATACATTTCTGGACCAATTTATTCAAAGCATTGAAAACAAATAAACATTTATCAAAAGACACAATTTATTTACTCAAAGTCTTAATACACTCAACAACAGTGCATCTAAAAAGAGTACCGTAGCTTTAGAATAGACAAACTGGGTTGACTTGGTTAGGTGTTCTAGTTTCAGTTTTTGCAAAGGAACGTTTATCATGCATAGGATTATACGGCTCAAACGACATTTTCCACGAAAGAGGTTTTATTTTTATCGGCTTTAAGAAGGGTTGCGATAGAAAATAGAATATTCACGTTTGAGTTGCTATTGTACTTAAAAGTATTTGTTTGATAGAAATGTTAACTATGTATTATGAATGTTTCAAGGTAAATTTTGTTAATTAATTAAGCATTTATTTTACCTTGTTCTTATAACTTGTAATATTTTAGGGAATTATCAAGGTATCATTAAAAATAAAACACTAATACATCAGTTTACTATAAGTATATTTGGGTTTTCGTATTTCTTTTCAAATAAAATTCTGAAACAACATTGCCATTGATTTAAAAAAAAGAGCTTTCGTAAGGCAGATTTGTAATTATTAACTTAAGAACGGTTCACTCAGGCGTATTTATTGGGATAGCCCGACTAGTTTTGGATCCAACCGGAGTCCTAAATAATGAGCTGACGCACTCCGCCAGCTTGATTTAACCGTATTAAAAAATGATTATTTTGGAATGAACGATATACTCGATGCCATTTTCAAGATAAACAGGTCAAATTATGTAGTGGGAAATTTACAGACTGAATTTAACTGCTGAAAACTATCCCCTTCAAAATCTATACTAAAACAACTATCAATTTACATAAATAATTGAGTGTAAACTCAATATGTTACACAAAATACGGTTTTCTTAGGCCCTTAGCACAACCGTGTACCCAAGAACGTACCATGCTGTAATTACAGTCGCTTGTAGTCCCTTTACGACCCTTTTGAAGGTAAAAGAAGCCCTATATCAAGTACACGTACCAAGTAAGTATTTAAGGTATTTATTGAAAGAGTTAAAATTGTGTTTCACTTCAGAATGCATGTTTAGCCGGATGGTTGGTACTGTGCGCGACGTGTCGCAGGTTCGATCCTTGCGTAGAACAAGCGTTTGTGTTTTCCACGTATTGTTGTCCCGAGCCTGGCTTTGTACATTTGATTTAAATGATGGTGAAAATATTATTATTATTACTAGCCTGGAATGTCCCACTGCTGGGCAAAGGCCTCCCCACTCTTCTTCCACTTGTCTCTCTCAAGAGCCGCGAGTGACAAGTTCGGTAAGAACGAATCCAGGTCATCCCGCCATCTCCATCTGGGTCTGCCTCGCTGACGTCGGTTTTGTGAAAATAACTTAGATATAAATGTGTGCACTGTGCAAATTTAGCCTAAGTTGATGACTACGAAGAATTAAAACACAAGAAAAAAAAACCCTAAATAATTTATTAGTTAAGGCGGATAAACGTAACATTCATAATATCATGATTTTTTAGATTGTTTGTATTATTAGACAGTTACAGAACTGTTTTTAATAAATTAGTTTGTTTGATGTTCATTGAAAACTATTTAGGCCATTTTTGGCATCACATGCATTTCCCTTATTTTGCCTTTGTGATAGAATCCCATTCAAATCCTTTCATGATCGTTATTTTCATTCGCATTCCATACTCACCCAAAAAACTTTGCTTATAAGACTTCTTACAAAGCTAACAACCTAAAGAAAATAGCTCAAATTACTATAATTAAATTAACGTCAACGTAGAAATATGAAAGAGACTGACAACATGGTACAAGCAGTATGACGTACACGACATTATCATTATGACGTTCTTAAAAATAATGTGTCAACAGCCTAAGATATGACGCATGTCCATATTAACATAGACCAAGTGTTTACAAAGATCTTTATCGAAAATAAATTGAATTTGACCTTAGGGTGTTCTTGAAAGTACCTTATAATGATTGACGCGTATGACGTAGGTGTTCGACTAAAGCCTTTGCAATGCGAGGTATGACAGGATTTTTTAATATTAGTTTGGTCTCCAAGCTACTACCACAACCCAACTCATAGCATTGAAGGCAAAAAAAGAGGAAGTGAAAAGCGGTCCTTTCTTCTCCAAAGCAGGCGAAGAAGGCGGCAGAAAAAAAACCCTTCAGTTTTCCCCCTGGGCGTCGTCAGAACCACGTGATGACTGCTGTTCGTTATTTTTCGTAACTCTGATCAACATCATCCTAACCTTATTCAATGTCATAGTACAAAATTAAAGAGAATTATTTTTTTAAACCAATGAACTGCTGTGCTTTCTGCCAAAAGTAAAAGTTTGTGAATGCATCAATTTTTATGGAGCTTCATTTTTTCTTAAGAAAACACATGTGATTTTATTTCACGTACACAAAAGAAGTTCCCTTCACAAAATTCAGCATTTTTTTTTCACTTAGATCCTTACCTATTTCTGTAATATGAACGATATTGGGAAACTGTTTTTACCCTATTTTGGGGCTATCGTCAGGAAAAAACTGATTGGCCGATAATACGTGTCGATTTAGCATTGGTCCTATCTTGTATTAGGGAAAGGCAAAATGTGTGGCTTAAGTTTAAAGCGACTACTTACTATTAGGACTTTTTACTGTTCTATTTTTCATGAGGAACAATCTGATGGTAGAGGGAAGGATGGATAGACAGCGGCGCCTCAATAATAGGGTAAGTTTTTATGCTTTGGTCAGGGATCCTTGAAAAACTATATCAAATTAAAAGGCATTTATTCAAATTATGCTAAGTAGGAAGCACTTTTCGAAGGTCAAAATATATTGGAAAACACACACTTTCGCCTACCCTTCACGTAATAATCTTCTAATATATAAAATTTCTGTGTCACGATGTTGGTTACCGTACTCCTCCGAAACGGCTTAACCGATTTTTACCAAATTTTACAATGTGCGTATTCATTAGGTCTGAGAATCGGCTAACATTTATTTTTCATACCCCTAAATGATAAGGGTTACTCACACTATTCTTTTTTAACGATATTTTTTTATAATGCGGCATTAAAAATTCATACATCTAGAAGTTTTTTATTAGGCAAAACAACGTTTGCTGGGTCAGCTAATAGTATATCTCACGCTATTGACTTGCGCCACCCCAAGGGTCTCTGGAAATGGCAGTTAATAGATAAACACGACTCCTTCGATACGTTTCATTGCTTCCGTGTCAGATGCTTCACATGTTCACGTTGTAACGCGTTTGTATCTGACTCGCAGATAATTAAGCTTTTGAACAATTTTGATTGGCGTTTGGATTAATTAAACTGAAGATGTAGAGGCATTCATGTAACAATATGTTTTTTTTACACTTAATTGCTTTAAGGTTTTAAATATTAAAAAAGTATGATCAATATAATATCATGTTTTTTTTTTATAAAACGTATGAGGACAAAAATGAAGCAATTAAAAATAACGTGATTTTGTAAAGAGACAACAATTTACTAATTACTCGCCCTTGGAATTTATTATTTAGAAAAATTCTATTTAAACACTTTTATTTTTAAATACAGATTGATGTCGTTGCTAGGCAATGCATACTCAATAACATTTTGTCGCCATGTTCACACCCTTTCAATAAGTAAGGACCTACTAATAAGTCGGACGTCTTAATACATTTTGCGTTCGTGGAAGCGAGACGGCAAACATTCACATACATAGTTCCGACTCTGTCTATAGCAGGTGGTAATAGGCCCTTTAGGAAAATGTTTATTCCTACGAAATGTTTTAGCTGAAGGATAAGATTACACCAATCTGCGTAATAGCTAATATCGAATAAATATTTTGCCTTCCGAGCCATTTAAAGGTCAGCAGACCATATCTTTTCTGGTTGTTTTGTTCAGGCTAAGTCTTTTATTGCAGAAGTGTCTTGTACATAATTATTGACTTTCTTTCATTTTTCCTCAAAATTTTTGCAAAATTCTCGGCATCTTGAATCTGGCTTACACTAGATTGGGTTTAATATCAGCCAATTCGGTCGTATAAATGATAGTTCTCACCAGAAATTTGGTTGAGATTTTTTAGTTTAAAGTTTACACGTAATTTTATGAAAAACCGTGTATCGTTAACAGATAGATACTTAGTTACTTTAACATTTGTAATTGAATATTAGTTATTATACACCGTGATTTTTTAGTCGTCTTACAAAAGCAGCCCAGTCCATGTATCCAATGACTTGAATACGTTCATGATAAAAAAATAGGTATATATGAGCTATGAATAAATTTAAAATGCAATTTTTATTCTACATTAATATGCAATTTGTATATTTTTAGAAACAGCTCTATTGCGAGCGCGGTCCGAGAGTTGTAACAATAGTGAGGGGCGCGGGCGGTGGCATTTTTATCATTTTTAAGAGTATATTTCAGATTTCTCTTATTTAATTTTTCTTCGTACTTATTATCTTAGTTGATGATAAAAAAAAAATCGCGCCTAGGGGTATTTTACGTCGGATACATGAACTGGGCTCCTTTTGTAAGACGACTAAAAAATCACCGTGTATATTAAAAAATAACTAGCAAATAAGAAACGAAATTATCCTGACAAGTTACAAATTATTCATGTGAATTACAAATAACGTGCATACGGACTACATTAATTGATAATAATAACGTCGGCATTGCGTCGAATTGTTTATTAATTTCCAATTAGAAACTGTAACAAAATAATTCGATCTTTTGAAATGTGAAAATCTAACTGTCAAAGTTAATTGGACCCTAAAGTACAGTTGTCACGAAAAGTTAGTCTACGCATGTATGCGAGTTATAACATTAATTATTAATTTAATAAATATGTCAAATTGGTTTGTAGAAGTTTCAGTGTTTTGATTTATAAACTGATTTTCGGGAGCATAAGATTTTGAACATAACTAAAATAAAGAAGACGTGATGGCTTTGGCAGTACGGTTTGGATTTATATAAACGAGGTGCAGGTTCCATTATCTGCCCACCAGCAACAGCTAGTAGACAAAAGTAAACGACTCTAAGTAACTAAATCACGTCTTAATTTTTAGTCCTTAAAGTAAACGAAAGATAATGATGTTACAAAGAAGGTTCTCATTTCATTACACGTGTTACCTGGCCTAGACAAGAAATAACAGTTTACTTTCATGTCCTAATTAGTGTTAATTACTGGTTACTTGAACCTAGTTAGTTCATTATGGTTAGCACAAGCTCTTCCTTAAGAACTTCTGTTTTCTTCTACCTCACACTTTTACACTTTGGAACCGCGCAACTAGAGTCATCCTTGTAACGTTTTGGAAATGCCTGGAAAACGGCCTACTTGCAATAAAAGCTTATGATTTTGATAACTAATAATAGTGAAAACTGCAAGTACTTAATGCAGGAGGAATCAGCGCTGTGAGAGCGAGATCGCGCAATTTTGCGATTTTTGATGTCTCGCTTTTACAATGGCAAAAATCCTACTTAAGAATTATCAGTATAAAAAGACGGAAACCATAAAAATTGTACGAAGAATGTTCATCAAGAAATTTGACAAAATTGTTCCATCACATTTATGACCATTTGTTGCTAAACTTTGACTATTACTCTGATTTTTATCTGTCATAAACGCAACAAATAAACGTCATCATCGTTACTCTATAAAAAATTACAGTCTAGCTGTTACGGTTTGTGAGATACAGCCTGGAGGCAGGTGGACGTACGGACAGCGGATTAAACGACCTAATTGGATTTGTAGTACATTTTAGCCTCTGCGTTCGGAAGCTAAAAAACAGAAACCCTTTGACCACAAATAAAAAAAACCCTTCCACATTTTCGTTCACCACATGTTCAATTGATTCCTTTTTCGAAAAAGTACGTTGAAACGGTTCATTCGTCCACTCTGTGGTTAATATCGTACAGCGTAATATGGCGGAGAGTCGACCGCGGGCTAATCCGACTTGTGACGTCACACTGGCCGCCAAATTGCCCAGAAAACCGACCACACTCGCATATGGCAAATGTTTTCGTTTATACAGCCTGTGTTTTCGATTTATGAGTTCGTATCGTTTGGTCATTTGTTACGACTGGTTGGCTCTCGCAGCTTTTGAAATTGGTTTGAAATAAGAACTGTAAAACGAATTTCGAATACGAATGTTATCATGTATAAACAGAATTAACAGATGCAATGCGCAAATCATAAAAAAGATATTCTTTTCTAAACTTTAAAAAATGACGCATTTTTTTTAATGTTGTACTCTAAGTAGACTTTGAACTCTTAAGTTTATGTATCCAACAAATATTATGTAAGATATATGAGTGGATCAAATTAGGTATCTTAAAGTCAATTTTATAAAAGTAACTTACGAGTATGCCACTGCAGCATAAAAAAAAACATCTAACGAAACAAAATAAAGCGATTAAGTAAAAGATCCTTAGAAATTTAAAATTGAAAAACGCTTAATTTCTTTTAAATATCAATACAAACGAGTATCGGATATTAGAGATTTATCGCGGGATTACTCGCGTACGTATCAGGGACACTTAGAGGCAGGTGTACCTGACTGTACCCAGTGGTGTACTGGAAATTACGTCATCGTAAAGCTGGTATACCCGAACACCAGCTTTATAATGATTTAATTTCCTGTGCGAGATAATTAAATACGTGGTCCGGTAACCGATTTAAGTAATTTTGGTTAAAGGTAAAATGCACATTCGATCCTGTTTCTATACCCATGGTGTGTATCTCATAGAATTGTTACAGCTAGAGAATTTTTATTTTCATGTATTTTTTTCCACACCCTTGTAATCTTAAGACCCGCTGCCGCTGAGCGCTGCCCTTTCGACGTGACCCATACGCTCCCAAAAGAATCCCATTATAAAAAACTAATAATCACATAAGTTTAAAAATGTAACTCATTAGTTTTTTAAAACAAATAATGACAAAATTATTTCCCGGCAATAAACGATACATTTAAATACGCAAGCTCATTTACTCGTGCAATTATCAGATTATTCAATTAATTCGGTAAATTACACAAAACGTATGGGATTAACAGATAACACTGCATTAGCTGATGTCAACTCATCGCCCAATACGAACATGCAATATCCATTAAGGTTACATTCAGACTAGAGAAGGTTCCATGTTAAAATTAATTGAACTTGTATAAAAAAATTCCTTAATACTAGGGGTCCACTTGTATTTGAATTCGATTCAAAAAACTTTACTGTTAAGCTCAGGCTAACTGCTTGTACCTTACAATAATAAGAATTTGTCGAATCGTCTTCTTAAAGAAACATGATTGCATTTTTTGAGTGTGCCAAGTTAAATGTTATAATCAATGGTTTATTTGAAAAAAAATAAAGCTGCAAGAACATAATAAGTATTAATATTTGAAAAATCTATCATCTTATCAGATGTTTTTCAAGTAGTAACGAGGCAATAAAATCTGTTTTAATATCGATAAGATAATATTCTCTTTTTAATAATAGTTAATCTTCAGCGGCGAAACATAAAAGGCGAGTTATCTTTTTCATTTCAGCATGAGGTAAAAGTTTACAAAAATATTATAAAAACAAAAACCAAAAGTATAGGATCAAATCTGCTACCATTTCTTCTTTCTTTTGTATTTTTTATATATTTTAATAACAATAGTGAGCCTACTTCAAGTTATAAAATAAGCACCGAAAACCCTGACCGATCTTGGAAGGACGTATAAATGACTTGCCGGACTAAAAAACTAGGTATTCACATAACACACAACAAAATGCATTTCTTTAGCACAGGATTAATGACAAATGTTCTCCACTCTATGAAAATTAATTGTACAAATTAGTGATTGGTAATCGGTGATTTTTTATAAAAATATTTACAAGTTCTTAATCATTTTACGTACAAGTATAATCCATCAAATAATTGGATGTGTTAGATACATACGAAAAGAAGGGACACACCGCTACGCGCCGTCTATTGCGCCACCTTGGTTGCACAACCGATACAAGAAGGGGTAAAAGAGGCCTACTACCATGTTTCAAAGTAACACCACTTAAAAACAATGAAACCGTGATACAAAGAGGTTTTATTTATCACAATATTAAATGTTTGAAGTGACGCCTAGCTGGCAAAATATAAAATACTCTTTTGTTTTCATAGCTTCAAAAAAAGAACATAAAAATGAAAATAATTTCCACAATTTTGTATGAACAAAGCCTTATTGACGGTTACGTGGTCGGCTATGATAGCCGACTAACGCGACTTGTATTGTTTTCATTGCCGGATTAAAGTGGATATTCATTCAGAGAGACATTACCAATAAATATATGGCATTTTGCTTTTTGGTCATTTTCATATAACGATTATTGTGAAGAGCTTTACTTTTGGATAAATTTTGATACTGGTTTTAAGGTTTCTGTACCTAAGTACAGAATTGTATGTCTATATCTACCACGGGACTGTATCTCATGAACCGTAATAGGTAGAAGTTGAAATTGCCACAGATTATAAATTTATGTTGCTGCAATAAAAAAAGCGGGGTTAAGCTGGGTGGACCAACTTTTTTTGCAAATTTGTTGCACACCGCGCATGGTTTCGATTATTTTATGCTTCTGGGTCATCAACTGCTACTTAGCCAGCGCGTTGGTCAGATTAATTGTTTTTCCATGTACTTGTGAATTGTTTTAATACCTCATCATAATATTAATAATAAAAAAAACAAAAAAACTCACCTCAAAGCATGATTTATTCATTAAATGTTACTTTGAGGTTACAATAAATAGTTTCAATCACATCAATAGAAATAAAAGTATTCCTTCAATTGTTGCAATTGTTTTTCAAATCAGACCTCTTTGAAAAACAATTGCTAACCGCTAAATAAATACTTCACGTGTCGAAGTAATTTTGAAAGATCCAATTTAGAAGTAGTTAAAAGGTATGTTCTAATTAAACGTAACTTTCAGAGAGCTCGTGCAACCATTTCTATTAACTGGTTACAATTGCATAGTATATCAAATATTTAATGAAATAAAATGTATTATCTTTTATCTACTGTAAAGAATTTATTTATCCATGGAATACTGAATTTTAGGGCTCAATAATCCAATAATAAATCTTGATCTCAGGCCATCTGTCTCTTCAGCCGTGTCAGATTTAAGTCCTATCGAATTAAGGAACTTACAAATTCTAAAATCTCATTATGCAAATTAGGATACTACTTGGATACCATTAAAGTAAAGAGTGAGCGAATCAAGGGAGTGCCTTGCCTTAGCGGAGAAAATTTGAACACTAAAACGTACCAAAAAGTTTTAGACTTAGAAGAAGTAACTGTGCCTGAATAAAACAATCACTAGATAACTGTCTCATATGTAACATATGATTTTGTTCTATGACAGGCTTTAAATCTAGCTTTTGTGTTGATCAGCCTTCTGGAAACTAGACTTCCATCTAAAATTTATTTTTTCCTTCTCTACTGCTGCAAAATCAACACTAAAATCGACTTTTTGTAAAGTTAATAATAAATGCGGACAACATCACATTCATTGTTCTGAACCCAAAGTAAGTTACTAAAGTACTTGTGTTATGGAATTCAGATACAACGAAGGTACCACAAACACCCAGACCCGAGACAATGTAGAAATATGAATTTTTACATTGACCCGACCGGCGATCGAACCCAGGACCTCAAAGCTAGCGACACCTTGAAACCGGTGCGTACGCCACTCGACCACGGAGGTCGTGTTAATGTATATTATAAGGTGATATCAAAGTTAGCACCGTTTTTATCCCTCTGACACATTGAAATATCCATAGGTGTATATCTCAGAATAATGTCATCACTAAACTTTGAATATAAAGTGAACCTTTTAATGAAGCATTATTCATTGCTACTGTCTGTATTAAGTCCAAATAAATCAATTTTCTTCATTTCTATTAAACTTGTGAAAAGGACATTTTCCGTGTGACGCTATTTTTAGCTGATACCAAGTCTCGATCCCTCATAGCGGTATCAAACTTGTCTACTCGGTTTCGCTACGCTTGCCTATTTTTTCACATCCATTCCGATATTAGTTTTAGCCATCTATCACGTGATATTTGACAAATATTCAACCTTCAAACTGGATTTTTGGTTGATAGATTTTTTTTTATAACAGAAACTTAAAATGTTATTTTTTTATCTTTCAAGGTGTAGGTTAGTACGATATTAAGTTGTGTTATATTATGAGGTATAGGATTAATCGATTAACTGATATTGAGCAATTAAAATACAAAAAGAAACTTTATTTTCATAAAACTGCAGACGGTTTTTCAGAGAACACAGAATAATAGGTCATAAAATATATTTTCCGATTACATAAAATTGCTTCACTTCGTATATTACGTAATTTTCATCATTACTAAACAATATAAAATATAACATTAGTTTCATCACATTACAAATTAGAGCAAAATTATTATGCTAGCTAGGCATAATAATTTAGCATAATTTTAGAACGATATTGGACGTTTACAATTCAAATATTGAATTACAGGAAGCCAAAACATTTCTGTTTATACTATTTTAGCATATGCTTGTTATAGGTTGTTCGAATTTAGAATCGCGTTTAAAATATTATAAGAACATTTGATGGGGATTATCGTTTTGTTTTTTATTTGTAGTAATACGAGTAGGCTTTCAAATCCATCAAACTTGTTTGATCGTGTACGATGTTACGGTTAAATTTTTCGTCCGTTCGTGGAACTTCGAGAGTACGTGTGCGATCATGATTCTTAACCTTGAAACAATCTTGAAATAGTTCCAAAAACTCGGAACTTTTGATTCAAACATGAGGTATGATCCCTATCTATCCCTATCCCTTTAGCATGGTCAGAATATTTTTTTCCTTAACAACTAATAACTGATTGTCAGATTTTCTGGTTTCTAAATAACCATAACTACTGTCAAAGATGTATCAATAACAGCCGGGATCCACAATTTAACGTGCCTTCCAAAACACGGACGAACTCATGACGTAGACGTTCACCCTTTGACAGACCGACCTTGTAAAGTTTAGCATTACCTTGATCAACTTATGCAATTTAGCATTTTTTTTTGCTATGGCGGGGGAATCCTCATGGACGCCCACTCCCTCGGGGGAGGAAATGGGTAGTGTCAGACTTTTACTGACTAAACCTGAACCGCCGTGCTACGTCATCCGCGTTTTTGTGTCGGTGTATGGCAATGCGTTGCAATCCTTCATACAATGCAGTTGTAGCCTACCCTATAAATGGATATTAATAATCTATTTTTTAAAGTAACATTATTTTAATCTCGTGCGAGTAGTTCTTCACGTATTCTCATCATTCTTTATGAACGGCAGACAGGTAAAGGTTCGGTAATGTGGTCATTTACAAAGTGGCGGTGAATGTCAGCTGAATGGCGGGAAAAAGGGAATCGCGTATCATAGCGCTCTTTGACAGTGAAGGATGAGTACGTGGCGTACGTGGGCCATACATTCTTGATTTGAGACGCGAATACTTGTAAATTACATTTTTTCGCTGTGGAACTGTTGTTGAAAATAAATGAAGAATGATTTTTTTGTGTAAATTACGTTTTTATAGAAACTTTTCCTGTATTTTTTTAATCATATAAAAACCGGAAAAGTTTCTTTTAACATTTGCTAGGTTATGGAAAAAAATATTTAATCACGTGTTTTCTCACATATAAATCATTTTAATCTGAGAATAGGTCGTGAGCATTTTTTTTGCACTGTGTCCATAAAATTATATTTTCACTTTTTATCACAATATTGTTTCATTTTTAAATGTCTTAAGTAAGCACCTATTTACTTTACATATTATGTAAATCTAAAATTCAAAAGCATACCAAATTAACTTTTTGCATGACTTCACTTAAATGCATCATTGGCTTTCCAGTCCATATAACTGGCGGTATGTTCTCTAAAACCTGTTAATACAGAACATTCTGGAATAGCTTGGATAGCTGCCAATATATCGATTATTGTCTGCTACCAGCTTAGCATAAAGCGCTAGTTATCTATATTAGGGCATTGTTCGCATAGATATCGACTCGTACTGACCCGCACGTCTGGTGGTCCTAAGGGACTTGTATTGTATGATGGGTATTCAATGCAATATGGACTGTATGTAGGTGAATTAGACTTCATTTCTGTACGTCATACTTTTGTTGGAGTTGGCATATAAAGCTGTATAACACAGATAAAACAATTTGTAATTACAATTTATATTAACTTGTACACTTGAAAATAAAACAACAAAATCTCTACATAACAAAAAAACATTTCATTCCATTTTCAAACGGCTGAACTCGAACAACATCAAACTGTTTAATTGGTCGTAAAAACTAAATGGTTCGACATTTAAAATTTTATGAACATTTTACTAGCCGTTGACTCTTTAAATTAAAAAGAAATCAAGCGAAGACGAAAGAAAATGTCGGCCGGAAAATTTTGCAAATGGTTTTAATACAAATGAGATATGACATTCGGTTAAAATCTCAGATGTAAGTGATTTGAAAGCAATTCCGGCACGTTGAGAGGCACAATTTAAGGATAATTTTGGGAGCCGCAGGATAAACTGGGATTCGTTTGGATCCCATCCCCTGACGTCACCATAATGAAATTACAACAAGGAAACCCCTTTTATAAATGGATGGAATTTATTTTGAATGTTTGAGCGGCTCATTCTTGATCGTGACGGATTGTAGATGAACGCCGATTTCGTTCTGAATAAAACAAACAGATTTGCCGTAAACGATGTACAGATAAAGATAATTTTGATTACTTTTATAGACTTAACAGTAGTGACAATTTAATTTTGGTAAACCTAACTGGCCAAAAGTGATCCCAATTAATTTTGCGGTAACTCTACAATGTGCAACTGGACAAGGCAAATTTGGCATTAAAAATGAGTGCAAAATCAAAATTTACCTTTTTCTAATTAAAAAATCAATGAGGTAATTATAGTTTTGTAAAATATTGTTTGATAGAAATATATTAATAAGTGGATATATTTTCTTAAAAATTGACAACTAAAAAGCCACAATATCTTTAAAAATGCATATCTACTTATTTTCGTAAAGTATTAAGCTTGGTTTATGAGTTAGACATACTACCTACATGTTCATACTCACCGACAAATTCCCGACTTTATGAAATGAAACTTGTACGTACGCCGGTGTAATTGGGACTTGGCGCAGTTACCTCATTATAAATTTAAAGATTCAGCTCATAGTTGCTAAAGGAAAACGGATAATAACTTTGAGAAGATTGCAATTTGAAGTTAACGTAACCCACTACACACACTCGTTGCCTTGAAAAGAGATTTAATAAATAAATAAATAAAGCATTCATTTCGGACAGGATCCATATAAGAGTTCGACATCAACGTCATTAATACGAGTACATCAAAATTTCAAAATGCCACACACAGTAAAATTCATTATTAACATTGAAATTAATCTGCTAAAAATCCATTACTTCAAAATCCAATAATTAAATAAAATTAAAATTAAATACAATAATTAATGAAAAATAGGAAAATGCAAAATTACTTCATACCTATTACATCTTAAAATTTTGCAATTTCAAATAGTGTCTTTATTAGCTTTCATTTTATATTACAGATTTTATTATGAAAAATAAAAACGTAACCAAATTATGTTTTCAACCTCATTTTTGTTTACATTGTGGACACCGTTTTGAAAACTTTAATACTTATATCACTACCATAACGTTGCAGAATTTAACTTGTCTTTTGGACTTGGCCACCAAAGAAATAGGCATACATACACACAATATGCTCAAAAAACAATACCTTCTGTCTGGTGCAGTCTGGTAAAAACAATTGAAATGCTCTTTAGAAGAGAGCGAATATACGTGTAGTGAATGGGATTGATAAAGGCGTGCTATTTGAAGGTAAAAGAATGAGTGAATGAACGAAATAAGGGCAACACGTGCAGGATTCTATCGTGAATGGAAAAGTAAAAGACAATACAAAAATATATTTTATTTGTTACTGATTTGAAATAAGAATACTGTCAACGATACCGTTAATTAAAAAAGGAACGAAAACTGTTGCTTTCGAATTTGATATTAATAATTAAATTTTATATTTGTTCTAGAATCTGTTTTTTTTAAATGTTGATTCGACTTTTGAATATTTGAAAGCGAGGCTAAACTCGAGGATTTTGTTTTTATTATTTTAAGGTTCTTTCAATTTTATAAATAGAACGTACAAATAAATTATACTAATGTCAGCTAAAATTAAGAGTTCGATACTTCTTTAACATAAAACCACTAGAATATTTTTAAAGATAGACAATGTAAATACAAAACTTTTAGTTACCAAACTGTTAATAGGCACAAGGGCTTGTGCAAACAGCCTTATCTTTATCTTTGAAAAGTAGAAAACATAAAAAAAAATTATTTCCATAAAATTTGAATGCATATTCACAGAAAACAGCAACACAAAGATAATTCAAGTCAAGGAAATTAATTATGAAACGAGAAAGGATAGCAGAACACATATCCCATACATATAACAAATCTGTACCCTTATTATATTAAGAACAATGGTAGGAAAATTATAATTATAACCCTTTTAGCGCTAACAATCAACTGAGCATGTCTTATCTCATGTACAAGGGTCGCTTTCACCAAAAAGGGACCATCTGTTACTGTACATTTATCTAAACAAAATACAGATTTGACCTATTTATATAAATAGATATCTTACACGATATTCTTACAACTCGTAGCTTTCTCGTAGAGTATCGGGTGGCGTAGCACTGCTACGAGGGTGTCGATGTTTTCGTAGCAGAAATTCTCGTAGACTTGTGGGATATTGTACATCCTTGGATATTTTAGGTAACTTTGTAATCGAAAACAATTATATATTGTTGTATTCTTGGCTGATTTCGATAAAATACGAGATAGTAGAGGGTTTTCAGGAAAAGAAATATATTCTAAATCCAATATTATTTTTTCTCGATTATTGATGTTTTTTAAGTAATTTTATTCCTTTCTATTATGTTTCTTCAGCTATATGATTATTTCCATTGTTATTAGGTCAAGATAACGAAAAATGGTGTCAGCTCTACAAACTTAATTTGCCACAAATCTATAATAATTCTAAAAAATCTATAAATAATTCTCTTCTTAAATGCAGAATTTCTCCATAATATACTTTAAATCCACGATTAAAAACAAAAAGCCCATTTAAACTTACCATGACAATATAGAACCCCGATACTTGAAATCACGATAAGTGTTGTATCAGATACCTACATTATCGTGCAATCGTGAGGTAACGTCGGCCTTATGATCGCGATGTGATAGCTATCACGACAGTTACGATGGATGTTCAAGATACGGTAGATATTATATAATCATTTATGAAAGCGACAAATCTGGAAAATCAAGTAATATTTTTTGTAGAGTATTTAGAATTTATTTTTGCCAATGGGATAAGAACAAAAGAAAACTTATATTTACTTAATATAATTTTTTATTTCATTATTTCGGATCAGCTTCTAGTATCACCATAATTTAGTTTTTTCACCCGCACAAAGACAACTTACGCTCAGTGAGTTTTGCTGGTGAACTCAACCACTTGGCTTCTATCTTCTGGTCTTCGTAAAAACGAAATGTTTGAGAAAAATGCTCCTTCCTACATGTAAAAATATATCCAGCAATATGAATTTAGGGGCTATTTTTATTATGCGAGAGTATAAATTTTACTCTATCGTAACGTCACAAGCTAAACGCACGTCCTAAACTTTAAAGCAGTTAATCTTTGTCAATTCTAGTTTTTCTGAAAAAGGAAAAAATACGTGTCTCATACTTTTCAATTATCTTTAAACTGAGGGACTAATGAGATTTTTTCTTTTTATACCCAGTCATCATCCCTATTACCTACACATATCATTAATAAAGGTTTTTAAAATACTCAATGAATTCACTAATAACCGTGAAAGCCTATTAACAAATACATTCAAAAGAATTGAAATTTACAATTTAGTTTGCGTGCAGCTTCCAATTTAAAATGATGAATTTCGCTTCAATTCATTTCAAATATAGATTGATTTCCAGATACCCAATTTGTTACCGAAAAAAAATTACAAAAACACTATTATTTATATCGTACAGTCAGCAACAGCTAATACAATTCAATTTATAAAAAATACAAAATCAAAAAAGAGGCCTTACACCTAGTAATTTAACACCCTGATATCAATTTAAATACTGGCTCATTTAAAATCAGACTATGTTAATAGACTTTTCTCTCCGACTGTACAAACATAACGTTTACTTACTAAAGACGCAAAGGGACCCGAAATCCTTACATACGTAACATATTCTTGCATAATTCCTTGTAAATTGATTCAGCCGTTTAGGCTAAAATACATACAAACAAATATAATCTGTTCGGGTTTACCTTCGAGAGTAATCGGATTACGGGATTCTTACCTTCCTCGTATGAATAATTCTCGAAATCTATTAAAACATAAACGTAGTGTTTTGCCTTTTATGTGAGGAGTTTTATCGTTTTATCTTTTTTGGGTTCCGTACCCAGAGGGTAAAAACGGAATCCTAATTCTGAGGCCCGAGTGTCTGTCTGTCAATCACCAGTCTGTATCGCATGAACCGTTACAACTAGAGAGTTGAGGTATCCACAAATGAGGCATTTCTGGTGACGCTATAACTACGATTTAAAAATAATAATTGTACAACTTGATCGATCACAGATTCAGGACTCCTGCAATCCTTGTACTTATTGGTTGGTACCAGTTAACCATAACCAGTTCCACCGTGTTTCGAAAAGCACGTTAAATTGTGTAGCCTTGCTGTTATTAACAAAGCTTTGACAGTCGTGAGGGACTAGAAAGTCTGACAAAACGTCTTACTAAAGGGTATCGTGTAGTCCAGGGTCGAGGAGATCAGACAAGCAATCGCGCCTTGTAAAACACAAGCATTTGGCTACATCTGGTTACCTAGGAAATCGACCCCAACATGCAAAAAAGAGGCTAAGATGATGATGATTATTGAATATCGCTAGACCTACTATAAATTCACAATGATTATTCAGTTAAAATGTATATAAAAACTTGTCAAACTTGACACAACACGTAACAGGTGTTACACTGCGATATCGGCCCGGAATCGACTCGTGACTCAAATGTAAATATTGATTCTAAACACGACGCAGACAACGTTTTGCTACTACG
This sequence comes from Trichoplusia ni, assembly GCF_003590095.1. Taxonomy (NCBI): domain Eukaryota; kingdom Metazoa; phylum Arthropoda; class Insecta; order Lepidoptera; family Noctuidae; genus Trichoplusia; species Trichoplusia ni. Next base: position 586,810 of record NC_039483.1, read on the forward strand.
CTGTCATACAATGTTTATTAAGCGAGTTGAAATGTATGGACTGTTAGTTTCTGCCGCTAGCTCTATTCGCTAGACTGGATCGAATCGCAAAAAACGAAAACGTCTAATTTTTTGCGATTCGATCATACCTAGAGTTTTAGTTAACTTCGTCGTGGTATCTTTAGGGTTCTATGTATTATATGCATGTACAAGGTGCCGGGTTGATCCTAACACAAGCAAGTAGCAATGTATAACTCCCGGACGCCGTAAACATAGGCCTGCCAAAGGTCAGTGATGAGTAGCTCACCGCCCGATCAGGACCACGCTCATGTCAAAGAGAAGTCAGCAAGCAGTTGAGCCCATTAGGGCTGATGCATGCTGGGACAGCGGAATTATCCTAAAGGGCTGCCGAGGCCCCAATACACGAAGGAAAACGAAAGGTTCATAGGTTTTAGTCAGTAGAAGTCTGACACTCCCATCCACTTACCCCAAAGTTGATGGAGTCATTTGATGAAACCACTGACAAACGGCGAAGGAAAACATCGTGAAGAAACTCTATATCATTATATTGGAATAAAAGACAGCTATTAAATTAAATTTCTACATCGCATTTCATCAAACTCAGTAGCCAAAGTTCGTCGTAAACGCAACGTTTTATTTCAAACATCAGCTCGTATATTTTCAGGATGAACTCAGTACGGGGACACGACAGTTCAGTTTGAGGTAAGAAATAACATTTTCCAGTCGTTGACTCCGAAATACGAGTATAAGTTGACAGTTATTCCGAAGGAAAATATTGTTACAAACTACTGCTTCCATTCTCGTATCCTATAAAATAGTGGTTTTATACAGATCTTGCATAGACTTATTGACTTTGAACTTTTGAAATAAAATGTATGGAGCTTAAAAATATTGGGTATTGAATTTGAGTATTGGTTGCAAGTGAAGTCGTTTTTTGTATTTATTTGTGATCTATTGATTAGGATTTAAATTATTATATATTTATGCAAAAATGTTGTACTGTATATGTGTTGTATTGTTGTGTCATTTTGAAAACAATTGATTTCATAATAAAACTCAAACATTTGATTAAAACTTTTCACTGTCCTGTGAGTCAGCGGTCGCTGAAGATTAAATTCCATAAAGTAAAAAGTATCACTTTACATACTTCATCATTTTCCTAAAACCTTGTCAAACCACTTCAGAGTTGAGATTTTCAGACCATCAGTCCTGTGTCCCATGCGTTTTAATACAGCATTTCATAATCAACATTTTAGCGTCACATATTAGAACAAACCCACAGAGAGTACTTTTTACTTTTTTATTGAACGACGTACATTGCGCAAACACAAACAACACAACTTGTTCAGTTCAATTAATTACTTCGGAATGGCGAGTCACTCTGTAAATATCAGCTTCCAATACATTTCCCAAATGACCGGTTGATCATTTTTTATCCTGACGGAGTACAAGGAAAATTGACACAGTTTTTGTCCATTTGGGACACTAATAGAAAATTGGAGCGAACCCAACTAAAGGCCGGAACGAAAGTTTTTATGGACAATTTCATCACAAAAACTTGTAAACGCCGAATAATGAACGCTCTCACCCCATTCCGTATGAGCATTTGGGGCTTGCTAAAGAAATATTGATTTATGAATGTTTTTTGAGCCCCAAAGGAGTGTTTTGTGATTCGGAGTTGTACTTACCTATATAAGTATGTTTTTATTGCGGCGTAGCGTGAAGTCAACACAGGTTTGAGTAAAGGTAAAATGTTTTAATGTTTATAAGGTTTAAGTGCTTTGTTAGATATGGCACTTGTTTGTCTTCACAACCATTTTTTTTATATTTATTTACGTATCTCATATATATTACTGGAAATTTAGTTTCAAGACATAGTGAACACAAAATCTCTTAATTGTAGAGACAGTTATTATAAATTACTTATGAACTTTAGTTTTATTTAAACCATACTGCGTAAAGGAATTTAAATAACGGAAAAATAACTTACTATAGAAATAATTATATGAAGAAAATTCGTCATCCAAGTTAAGGTTCTTCAAAACTTCTGAGGTACGAAATATTAAAAAAAACATGGCAAATTGACAAGCCATGGTTTTTAAGTAGCTAATACTCCATCCTTATAAATTATCCATATAACGTTTACTGAAATTGAATCCCACCTACAAACAACACATACATCGTATTTAACTACGCATAGACTACTTTCAAAAAGTTTCGTATCCCAAGAATCCATTTTAGAACAGACTCAGAAAAAAAGCATTTGACGACACGCGTCGCCATTGCGCCAATGACAATCAATTAGAAAGTGTTAGCCAAAAGTCATATGCCGCATACAGCGTCAGGCCCTACGTTTCGCCACTAGTCTGATACTGTTCTCATAGTACAGGTCTCCAACAAAAGTATTTAAATACACAATCACAGTCGCAAGCTAAACAAAATCAAATAAAATACCTTAGTTATAAGGCCCGGAAACAACGTAGACTAAACACCGGAAAACCGTTGAAAAGTTGAGGAAAAACAAAATAAAGATCGTTTTCAACACTTTTTACTGTTTGTTTTTTTTATGGTTCCTCAAGGGTAACAATGGAACCCTAAGCCTGCCTCCATCCAGGCCATTTCATGAAATTTCTTGTGCCTACCTAAAAAAATATTTCTTACTTAACCGATCTGTTTTTATAGCCTCTGACTTTCACTTGATCGGTTTTGATTCATCTGATTTTCTTCAACGACTTCCTATGCTGACAACACCAAGGCGTAGCGATGCAGCGCACAACATAACTCTACAGGCCGCCTTCACCATTTTTCGAGACCACTCCTTAATCCTAGTTAACATTTTTCACCTGTAAATAACGTGACAACACCAATCCAATGCATTTAAATGTTCGCATTTGTGTGTGTTGAGGGTTATTACCGTAAGTTAACGCGAGTTAAGCTGCTTTATCGGAATTGGGTTAGGTTGCCTGTTTACTGAGGTGTAACGCGTGACTTATCGCGATTAAGGCTGTGATAACGAGATTATTGCTGTAGCTGTCTTATCGATAACCGAATGTTGGAATCGATGGAATGGTTTATTGAATTTGATGAGTGCTACCCGTTTCTATGGTTATATCGCGGCATTTTAGTAATGAACACGTATATCGTTTAAGACTGCGTTGAAGCATTGGTGTAAATAAGTTATTCAGTAATTTTAAAAGAAAAACACTTTAGTTTTCAACAAAATTAAAATGTTGAGTTTTCTTTTATTCCATTCAATTTATTTTTATTCTGTTATTTTCAAAATAATAATTAAATAACTAATACCAAAGCGACTTTTTTTGGTAAACCAGTGGAGTCTATATAGAAGAGAGCGGGTTTAGTGTCACTTTACTGACTAAACTTAAACCGCCGAATAATATCATCCGCGTCTTTAAGTCGTCACACAATACCAATGCGACCTATTACTTAAAATCTTAAAAAAAAAAACTCTTTCACATACATCTAATGTACCAACACCGAATCTGTATCAATTTCCACATCAACACACAAAGACTAAGACACAGCTCAAGTAACGTACAGATCAAGATTTCAATATACGTGAGCTAAGCTCAGTGCTATCCAACGGAATCCATATCGTCCTCGCTAATCTGCCGCCCTAGTACTCCGAGCAAAACAAACGACAGCGCTAAAAAGTATAAAAGATTCCTAACACAGAAAATTGGCCAGCTACAAAATGTTGACTTTTAATTAAGGATACCCGACAAAGGAATTCCAACCTTATAATTGAGATGCATGGTCTTGAAATTGTTTGACTGGTTTATTTCTAATCAGTTCTGAGGTTTTAGGATCGGTCGGTATGAAGTGATTACGAAGAATTATTAACTTAGTTGTTACTACGTGTTTACTCTTCGATGGCTCAATTTATAGTGGATTTTCTATTTATATCTATTTTGGATAGACATTGCTATTACTTAGCTTCTCTTATTTTTTTAGAATAGTCTCAACACACATAACTTTTGTTATCGTAAGATTATGGATAATTAGAAAATACGCGTCATTCAGCCATTTTATTTGTACACTCTCTTTTTCTTAGATTTGATTTCTATAACTAACTTAAGATACAAAGAACAATAAATAACCACTTAGAAATATCAGAATAGTACTTAACAAAGTTTAACATCGCCATATCAAATCATTTTCAAAACCTTAACATAATAACTACAAATCATCCGAATTCATGGTGAATTGAATAGCATAATAGATATCTGCTTCGAATCATCTCGGTTCAGAACGCCTACCACCATATTTCAAAGTAAAATTATTGTAGGTGTGGAAGCGGGACAGAGCGCTACACAATGTAGAGCGGCATCTCCCTTCCACAACAGAGTATGAGGTTCTTTAAGATGGTGGGAGAGACCGGAGGTCGCTTTGTCTATATTCGATTCCTGACAGGAAATAAATTCCCTTATCATTTCATTGTTTTCCCGTATAGAGGGGAAGGGCGTGTATGCTTATTGATGGGTTCCTACTACGTCTTATTTGGATACCTTAAAAGTACTTCTCAATATTTATTGGAAGGTTTTCTTTTCTATGGCAATAGAGTTTGGGCTGACTCCGATTGTTTTAAATACTAATTCTGTGGATCAACAAAAGGGTAAAAAGCGTGTTAGGCATCACTGTTGTAACGTTTTGAAAGTGCCTGGAGAACGGCCTATTTGAAATAAAACCTTTGATTTTGTTTTTTGATTTTAGACTTGAGAATTGGGGGTTCCGTATAAACAGGCTAAAGTTAGTTAAGCTAAAGTGAAGTAAAGATTTAATAAAGAAATTTGCCAAAAAATAATAATTACCTATCAAATTTATAACCGTAGCTAAACTTCGACGGTATTACCATCAAAGATGAACCTTGGACTTAAACAACCATATTAACATAAATCACGTGACAAGTTAATTAATGACCAAAACACTACTGACATAGCCAAATACTTAAGAATAGCAAAATCCGCACATAAGTTTCGTAATGAATGCAGTAATTGTGATAATAGCCGGCCATTGAGCGCAGATCTCTAATAAATTAGCCTTTCAGAGAGAATGTCTTAACTTCAGATGTTTTGCGAATCGGGATATGAATCTTACTATTGTTTGTTGTTAAAATTTTCATGTACTTACAAATTTATTCACTTCGGCCCTACCATGATATCTCAAAGCAGATTTTTAGTTTTAGTGGGAAAGAGATGGAGCTATATAGGGGAATAGTTGTGACTCCCTTCCACAGCGGTAAATGTCGTTTTAAAAATGTTTTTTGGGCCTTTTAGTATAAGTAGAAGTTTATGAAATGAAACTGCTAATGAGATGATGTTAGATTCGGCTACATGGCCTCAAGTTTAATTAAAAGGTATGTTTTGAAGGAGTATTTGTTTTAACTTTATACTCAATGTTATTGTTTGTAAATTTTAACAACAAACATTCCATCAATGTTTTGTTCTTTCGAAATTTGCCACAATTTACTTTATCTGTAGTTGTTTAGGATTTTATCAAAATATGCCGTTTATTTATATCCCGAATAATAATGAGTAAATTATTAAACTTTCTAATTTTAAATTTTGGTCATGTTTTTTAGTCTCATTCAAAAATATACATTCGTAAACCTAAATTAATAACAAATAACTACTTACCATATTTTGATAGTAACTGTCGTGAGAATGATTCATCATTAAATGATGTAACGGTTTACTCACGCGTATTTATCGGGGTAGCCCGACTCGTTTCGGACCCAACCGGAGTCCTTAATCAGTTCGACTCGCGATCCCGCCGCGTCTGCTCATGATTAAGGACTCCGGTTGGGTCCGAAGCTAGTCGGACTACCCCGATAATTACGCGTGAGGAAACCGTTACATCATTTAATACTTACCGTATTTTTAAAATTCTGCTTCAGTGTTCGAATCTGGGCGCTTTCTATTGTAATCTGACATTCGAAAAGATCGGCGAGCAGCCGAAGGTAGATAATCTCGATGGCTTGCAATTGGGAATGCCTATGTCCAGCAGTGGACGAATATGGGCTGATGATGATGATGATGATAATTCATAAAGTTATTCACAGCCTAATTTTAATAAATGAATTTTGATTTGCGACCTCCTGTTCCTGTACCTACTAAGTTTTTCTTAACAGAATTGCTACCTTCGTCCAAGCGAGACAGCACTTTAGTTGTATAAGCGAGATGGCGCTATATCCGTGGATTGTATATATCAAAACTTATTTTAAAAGCTCATAGTACAGGGGCTGTTTGGTTAATATTCCACACAGATTATAAACGATTCATTAACCTCAAATTGCTTGCGGTCACTTGCAGGGAAATATTCATGAAAAATTAAGTCAGGCAATTTACAATATTACCAGGCTGCTTCTTCCCGGTTGTGTTTATTTTGCGATATATATCCTGTTCTCTAGTAAGGTAAATTAATGAGTACAATTAAATATTATCATTTTGTGCATGTAGAATTATGTAAATAGGTATGTGGACCGTGATATTGTAGTAACGTGAGTTACATAAATACGAATCAATAGCCGTCTTTATTTTATTTTGTACTAGCTGTTGCCCGCGACTTCGTCTGCGTGGTTAGAAGATATAAGTTATGACTTTTTCTTCGCTCCTATTGGTCGCAGCGAGATGATATATAGCCTAAAACCTCTCTCGATGAATGGTCTATTAAACACAAAAATATTTTTTCAATTTGAACCAGTAGTTCCTGAGATTAGCGCGTTCAAACAAACAAACAAACAAACTCTTCAGCTTTATATATTAGTATAAGTATATTAGTATATAGATGCCAACGATATCTTCGCTACGTTTCATCGATTTTTAATTTCTCGCGCGGAGATTTTAATATTACGATAACTCATTACCTATTCACTTTTTTGGTGTAGTGTAAAAGGCAATTTTGTTCTATATTACATGTATAATATATCTAACTTATTTATTTGGATAAGGATTAATACTGTATTGTTAAAAATAGGTTCGTAAATAACCCATAATTTTACCGTATTAAGAAAACACATAAAAATGGTTATTGTGGGTTATCCTTGGAAGATAGACATATACCACTGCGGACTTTTTTGTAGATTTATTAAAGAGGTACAAACCCGCCATACATAGTTTTGTTGTAACTCAAAAGGTTTTGGCAGCGTTCTCGAGGAAAGCTCTCGAATGGCTTAATTTTTTCCGACATGTTTAACTAATATCGTTGTAATATTGTCAGTTTACACAAAACCTAAACTTATTATACACTAAAACCTTCCTCAAGAATTGCTCTATCTATTGTTGAAAACCGCATCAAAATCCGTTGCGTAGTTTTAAAGATTTAAGCGTTCATAGGGACATACAACATGATGACAGAAAAAGCGACTTTGTTTTATACTATGTAGTGAAGATGGCCACACGAGATCAATGAAGATGCCATGCCATCTTCTAAAAAGTTTATCTTTTAAAAAGTTTATAATATTTAGAGAGAAATTCAATAAAATATTAACGTAAAATAATTCGGGGATTAACGCGACTAACGAGCAAACCTGCTCGTGTCCACGGCCGGCGTAACCTAGTCACAACGTCGGGCTAATCAAAGGTAAAATTCGCGTTAGTCCGGTATTCTTTGATGTTAATATAATACAATTATGCAACGCAAAAGTTTAAACGTAAGTAAATTCAATAAAATATTAATCACTTTTTTTCAAATGGCGTTAGGGATTCCTTGGGCTTCAAAGTCAATTGTTTGCGAAGTGAAACACCCTCTAAAATGCACCTGTACAAATGTGTATGTTAGTTATCTCTACGCCCAAACGGCTTAGCCGATGTCGATATTTTTTTACGGGCTTAATAGTAATGTTTTTTTCAGATCTGACCAAAATGTGCGATCGACAAGCAACAACGCATTTCGCAATTAGTACCAGGCACTTTCGCCAAAAACTTTTATTCCGAACAAAAAAATAAACTATTATTTACTCACTGACCAACCGAAAGAGGCAAAAATTAAGTCGAAGCTATATTATTTAACGAGAAAATTCCCAAAAGAAATCGTTCAAACAAAATACCACTAGATCGTTAATTGAGTTTTCGTTTATTGTGGTTATTGGCCTGAATAAGGTCGGGAGTGCAAAATTCAATCAAAACTGCGGCCACCGCGCCTCCACTCGGTTTGTGCGCGAATTATTTTACATCACTCCAGGGATTTTAACTCGACCCGATAAATGTTTTAAATAAAGTGTTGGCTTCAGAGGTGAACACGATTTGTTGGGAAACTGACTTGTTACTTGGTGACTTTTGTCATCTATGTAAGGCTTAACTTTTCTGAACCGTGATAGCTAGACATTTTAGTTGGATGGTGCATTTCTGTTGCCGCTATAACAGCCAATGAAATCAAGGCAAGGGTTGGCACGATCAGGATAGGTGACTTATAATTTGCAAACCGGTTTTTCTTTGTTACTAGATTGGTATTCCTTAAAAAAAAAATTGGAGTATAACTCGACTACCGGCCAAGAAGTACATAATAACCAAAAAAAAATTTTAGCAATGACAAAATCATGAAACTATAATTGAACAGACTTTTTTCATTTCATTATTATAATATAATTCCGTCGCTATTACTTTATACATCGACGTAATTATTTGGAAGACTCGACAGAACGCTTTCTGAAGCATTCTTTAATTTTCTCCTTTATATAATTTGCGAGGCAAATGTAATGTATGTCTACTTAACAGTACAATAAGCAACAATAATACCTATATGTTGACTGTAAGCGGAGTCGCAACACTGAGGATCCCATATTAGAAAAACAAATCGGTTGGATGACTAATTAATGACGTTCCAACCGTTGTTTAACGTTATTTTTTAGCCAAAATACTTCAACACTGAAATTTATAATTTATTTATAACTAGCTGTTGCCCGCGACTTCGTCCCCGTGGGTAGAAGATATAAGTTATGATTTAGGTATACCTGCCCGGTTTTATTTTCCATTGTATCTTAGCTCCTATTAGTCCCAGCGTGATGGTTTAAAGCCTAAAGCCTTCCTCGATGAACAGTCTATTAAACACAAAAATATTTTTTCAATTTGGCCCAGTAGTTCCTGAGATTAGCGCGTTCAAACAAACAAACTCTTCAGCTTTATATATTAGTATATAGATAATAACTTTAGTTATTATTATAAATAAAGCTTTTAGTCTGTGGTTCGAAACCCTTGAACATAATTAAATCAAAAAAACTATGTATGCACGAATTTTCATTTAAAATTTTCACACAACGATTAAACAAAAGAAAATTATATGGAAATAAAAAAAGAAAAAGTATAAGAAAAGTCATAAACGTTTCTTTTAGCTTTTTAAGCATTATCCCGTATTTTTAAGGTCGCACTTGATTAAAGTTCCCGAGTACAGATTGAGAGAGATAAAAATATCGTCAGTGAAATCAAAATGTTAATACTACAGGTAAATCCAGGGGTTTTACCGTTGGGTACGGATTATATCAGCCCACGACTTCTCATTTCATTCTTGGAAGTACGACTATATGTATATATTTAAGTATATGATGTATTAAGCGAAGACTGTTTCTCGTGCAGTTTGATTAAGGGCTGGGTCTGCAATTTGTTATTAGGTAAGTTTGTTGGTTGGTTGGTTGTATTAGGTATTTTTTTAAGATACGTGATTCTCAAATTTGGCACAACTTATATTTATCAACTGAACTGATGCAATACTGGTAAATGAAATAAAATAAAGCCTTTCCTAATACATCACAAAACGCAATTGAATCAGATAAACCCTTGCTGAGAGTTCATCGCGCACCAACGCACAGACGAAAATTGAAAAAAATATACATTATTTTTGGTTTCGGTATCGTCCGCTGTGATTTATTTTAAGAACTTAGTATCGAACATACTTTTTGTCAATTTCGTTTTTAAAACTCATCTCGACTGCTGAAGTCGGCGGCATGCAAAAAAATATAACGTTTAATATTTAATTGACAATTTTTTAATTTTATAGTATTTCACTGAACGCATAAAATTTACCTAGAATTACATTTATAACGTAACAAAATTTACATTACCTTAACAGAACCGCTGTTGTCTTCAAAAAACTTTTTGCATTTGAAATTTGCATGCACCTTACATACAAAGCAACTTGGCACTATTTTAAAAAGCTAAGTTACCTGCACTACTGAAACACAGAAACAAGCTGAAACTTTCAACTTCAAATTGAAACAGTGGGGGAATAAATAAACTTATGGACTTTCCGTATTCTTTACCAACAAAGTTACATTTCCAACATTTTAAATCACTTTTTCCCGTGATCGGGGTATTCAAATGAAGAGAATTGTGAAAGCTATTGGCTGCGTTATATTTGGTTCAGGTTGGCGTTGTATTTTAGGCGGTGGATATGATTGCTTATCAAACTCAGCTCTCATATTAAATCATATATTCAAATACCATATATTTGACTATATCTAATAATATAAATCTGTTTAGCCCGTTATAAAGAAAAAAAAAAATTTGAATACGTATTTTATCACATCATTAGAAAATTAGGAAGAATAAAAACACTTTGGGGCTAGTAACTTCAGTTGCGTACTGATAAGTGACATAACACGACGATTTTATTTCAATGTAACCCCTTTTTTTTGTTTACGAGACAAAAAAAAACATGTTTTGATAATCTGTCCCCTATTTATATAAGTTCTGTAGTAGTGGCACATAAAACAGTACTGAATCAACATAAAATTAACGAAAGATTGTTATATTCAAACACAGCTAATCGTTTTACAAAAATAGGAAACTCAATTAAGGAACCTAGCGGGGGAGAGTAAACATCGAAAAAAATACCTGAATATTAATGAGTATTCATAAAAATACGTAAACATCATGAATGGACCGTTCCAGAAACATTAAAATGCAAAATCTTTATAATTTTCTTTGTTAATTTAGATTGAAAAACTTTGTCTTGTAAACTCTTAGACGGTCGACGCAAATAGATAAACATTAACTTTGGGTCAATTTCGATTATTTTGACGCAAATTTAAAAGTTATTTTTTGTTCGAATAAATTGTTTACGTTTTACCGAAGTGAGAAAGTTTGGAGTTCCCAAACTGATTTTGTGCTTACCGAATTTCGTCGCATGAAATTTTAACTTAGCTTAACATTTTAAGTATTATGAAAACTTTTTTGGATGAAATCGGTGGGCGAAAACAACAAAAATAACAATTTAATTTTGCTGCTTTTTGTTTTGATTTAGAGGTCGCAAACATATTTTTGCGTTGTAGTACAAATCTTTTTTTACTATGCTACAGACTTTATTTGTATACAAAAATATTTATAGCGAGGGCGCAAATATAAAAATAAACGATAAAAAGTGCGATTCGAGGATAAAATTACATTAAAAATACTCAACATCATCAATTTGTACGCATATTCTTGGAGTATTAAAACTAACAGAGGGTTCGTTTTATACGCTTTTAAAATAAAACTATATTATGCTGTACAAAAATGGCCCACGCCCGCGTGGAGCAGCGGGCGACCGCTAGTCACCCATAATTCCATGAAACAAGTACATTAACAAAGAATCATCCAATTATATTTAATTGTAAATTCTACTGGACAATAACATCAAACTATTTAGAAATTTTTCATCATAACTTCAAAACTCAGTTCCTATTCTTAAAGTCGACGAAAGATTACACAACATTTTAATAAAGTAAATAATGGTCCCTGTTCCCTGTTTTCTGAAGACTGTAATTAAGTTTTAATTTAATCACTGGAACTTGACTTAGTTAATTAGTACGCTACGTATTTTCCCGATAATGACCAACGCAATCTATTAATTGAAGATGTTCGCTTTTTGTTTCGGCTTGCTTTTTTCCTAAACGTTTACTGTGAAGCAAAAAATGATTTTCAGTGTTTCTGTTACCTATTTAAGTGGGTAAATTTCTAATACAAAATGAATGAAAATCAAATTATGAATTAAATTCGACTGCTTTCCAAAAAGGATTCGCGTCAATTAATTCGCGGCTTGTATAATACGAAAATTATCAAATCAAACGTTTTTAGAAAATCTTGTGGTTTTTAAATACTTCTCGAATTATCGTTTTTTGTCATGTCACCCTCATCAAAGACACCATTTAACGATAAATACAATTTCCTAAGCCCTTATTAGTTCAATTTAATTGAAGTTAATCTTGAAACTGTGGTAAAAGGCACGGAACGAAGAATAAGGAGCAAACACTGAGTCATTTCCTTTAGCTAAAAAGATACCGACATGGAATAAAATGCATGTTCTTCTTCACTACATGGTATAAATTAACGATATTTTATTTGATATCGATTGTTTTTAACCCAGAAATAGTACTTTTCTGGAAGAAGACAGTGGCAGAAATAGCCCATTGCTGAATTCAACAAAGAAGAAACAATTCACTTCGAAAACATTTCGTTTATTGTATAAGTCGCGTAAGCGTCGCGTGCCCATATAACTGAGCGTTAACATTAATTTAGAAGTAGATTTTTATATGATGAAGTATTTTTTTTTAGTATATCGCAAATATATAGCAAACATTTAACACTGTACATGAAGTTATTAAGTAATCTCTAATTTAAAATAGAGGTAATATTCTTTATTGTTCAAAAAAAAAGTCAACAAGCATACTCTCCACAAATATGGAACTAAAACTAAGTGGATATTTATTACTTGAATATTCTTTCTACAATAAACTTAAGTAAATCGTCTCGGACTTCAAGTAGTACAATCCGAGATTTTCCTCTCTGCCGAGTCGCATATCGTTACTCTGAGGACAGCAGATGTTGCTAAAATGGTGTTTTTCCAGAATAGAATATTCGAAAGAATTTGTAATATGATTGTCTAAGTCGACCTCCGTGGTCGAGTGGCGTACGCACCGGTTTCAAGGTGTCGCTAGCTCTGAGGTCCCGGGTTCGATCCCCGGTCGGGTCAATGTAAAAATTCACATTTCTACATTGTCTCGGGTCTGGGTGTTTGTGGTACCTTCGTTGTATCTGAATTCCATAACACAAGTGCTTCAGCAACTTACTTTGGGTTCAGAACAATGTATGTGATGTTGTCCGCATTTATTTATTTATTTATAAGTAAAATAGTTCTTGATCACCATTAATCCATAAAACAAAAAAGCCCAATGTTTGGCATCATTCATCGGCTGATGTTAGTTTTAGACGCAGCTGAAATATAATTCTAGGGGATTAAAATGGGTCCAAGCATGTAAATATCGTTAATATGTATTGGCAACAAACTGTCTTTGAACGTTTTAGTTATTTAAATAATTTTTTTCATCATGACGACATTTTATAGATCACATATCAAAAATAATATATTTTCAGACATCGCCGAGTTTACAAAATTATTTTGAGAATCTTTTTATATGATTCAACAAAAGCACCATTTTAGCGCTACGGTTGCGAACAGCGGAAGATCCCGTCAACTGTTGACTGACCTACTTACTTATCTTTTCGTTTAATGTCATATTACGTTATTCCGTTCAATTGAATAAAGAATTCAGAATGTAGTGAAAAGGATCTTATATATAGATTCCATTTTCGACTTTTATACGCGAGTTGAGGACTATTTATATGAATTTCTGGCACTGTTGATATCTTCTAATGGCTTTTCTTAATAGTGTTAATGGATTTCATTGCAATAAATCTTGCAGAATTTAGACCACCAGACACCACACTTTTGTTGCGAAAATGCAACAAAAGTCAGCAACCTTGCTACTATTGCCTTCTTCAATGATGTTCTTAAATAAAAATATCAGATTTTAAAATAACGATGCTTATTTGAGTAAGTTTTTGAAATTACGCTGTATTGTGGACTATGTTGTGCGATTTCGTTTTCACAGCTAGAGAACTTAGGAAGCGGTGAGGAGTGAACGATACGGGGTGCTCTCGAAATGTTATTTTTGTGACATTCAAGAAGGTGCCTTTAGTAGCCTATCAAGAGTAAATTAATTTAGATTTTGTCCATTTGTCACCTGACTTATGAGAGTGACAGATTCATCATCACATTTAGGCGAAACATTAAACTGGGTGACACTTCTTAATAAAACCGTAAATCTAAAAAAAGCCTCGTTGCTAAACAAGACAAATCAATGTTCTTTGATGCAATCGTTAAGTTTTGTATTTTTCAGTATTTTTTCTGACTCTTCAAGGTAGGACGGAATACCGGTCCGGAAACTAAACGGATCCGGTCCGGCTTAGCCTAGCACTTCGTAAAGATAGGCTCAGCGACTAAGTAGAGAACAAGCGATTTTCTATTGAACAACGATTATGTGAAACGTTACAGTTTTGCAAGCTTCGAAAAAAATGCAAAATACCAAAGAAAAAAATCACTGATCTGACACCGATCCTACGCAGGACGACACAATCTAAGAAAGGTTTGCTTAAAAATGAATCTAAAATCGTTAATATAAAGCTCTATGGAACAATAAATCGTTCCTTCTATGGTTCAAATAGAACACTTGATTACCGCACATGCCAGTACACCCAATTGAGCGGTTTATAATTGAGTTCGAAACACACGTAACGTCTTATTGTAATAGTACCTACAGCATTGACGCGTTTCACGTAACGTATTACGACAAATATAAAGTAAAATTTAATTTGGCATCGCGAGAGGGTTGTTAATTACATATGAAGTGAATTACTTCGTATTACTACGCGTATAACGCCGGTCTTTGCTTTAATGGGTAAGGATTGTTGCAGATATTCAAGTCAGATTCGAAGCTTTGGGCGAATCGCACAAATAGTTGATCACCCTTGAATAACGGCAAGTAAAATTAATAAAAAGTAACAAATTGTGACGTCATTGGTATAATCATTGGGTCGGTGATATCCTATGAGTGGGTAACGATAATTAATTACTTGACAAGTTCATTGGCTTAAATTTTTTTAAGAAGAATTTAAAAGTTTTTCGCTAATGTTGTCATTTTAGGGCTCAAAATTACTATATTATTTTAACCACACCTTACCCTACTTTTGACCCAAAGATACCGTTCAACACAACTCATGTCTTTCTTCTTGTCATCGCGCCTACCTGCCTAAAGCCTTACATCACACTCCGGAGGGCCTGAGGGATATAAAACATTAAGAAGGCGCCATCAAAGTGAACGATACAGGCACGTCACACTCAACAGATTCCTACCGATTTTCATTCTCTTAGGAAGCGTTCAAACCAAACGTATCGTCACCTATTGTCAGCAAAGAGGCATATATCACATTAAAATTTGATAGTGATTTTATTGAGGACGATTAATCAATAAATGAAGCAACGGTTTGCCAACGACGGACCAATTGCCCGATTAGTTTCTGAAGAAACGGCAGCGTGGTCGCGACTTGCCACGTCAGGTCATGATTAAGGACTCCGATTGGGTCCAAAACTAGACGGGCGACTTAACCATTTGTTATAATCCATATCAAATTTTAAACTTAGTTTGTGGCAGCTGTAGAAGGCAGACGTCTGTCTACGCTGCACAGTGCGGTGACACGTACCCACAGCTGCAGAAGTCGTCCTTTAAAGAGGTAGTACTTAGCTCCAAGGCTTACTATAAGCTGCGATGTGAGCATGGAATTATGAAGTATGTACGCGTATCTACCACAAGATGGAAAAAGTGAAAATTTTTGGAACACTGTACCATTGTTTCACACTCACACAGCCACCTGTAGGCTAACTTACGACTTTTTAATTACGACAAATCTAATTATGTCTACAATGTCTGTGTTTGTACTTTGTTCTATGTTTGATGAATGACTCAGGTGTTCACGAATTTAACGGGAATAAAAAAACCGTTTTCCTCTTTAATTTGTTTTTCTCTTACAATTGAAACAAAAGACAAATTTTATTGTGTCTATTATAAAAAGTGATGTTAATTTTAAACTAAAAATACATAAGTATTTGCGCAGATAGTCGCTAACACTCAAACGAGACGTATTTCTTTTGTAATTCGTGTACTGAATTATACTTAAAGTATTGTTAATACGTATAAGTAGGCAACTGATAAACCGTTCTGACTGTACGTTTGGTGTGAACGCGGCATTACTTGTAAAAGGGAAAACGATACTTTTGCGTTATACGAATAAATAACGAATGATCTCTCAACTCGGATTATATTTAACGAATGAGTGATGCGTGAGAAAGGTGATTTTTTGTTTCTTTAAATTTCGTAAAGGTAATCATTTTGCTTTGTTTAAACGGTAGGAGTGGGAATTTTTCATAAAAAAACTCCCGCCTTAATTCAATCCTTTATTTGCGGGCGTTTTCTGACAAAAATATTTCTGTAAGTGCTTTAATATCACTTACAATAATTATAATATACTTATTAAAATTTTACTTTTTATTTAAGTACAAGAAATAATGAGTTCAGAGTTAGGTTTTTTTTGTTTCTTTGTTTGATTTCAGTGTTATTTACATCTGCTTTCAACTTTTAAATATTCTAACCACGTTATCTTTCTACATACGTATTTAAATATTATCAACACTTGAATAAAATAAAAGGTAAAACAAAACACTTTCGGATCCCTATTCCAATAAATTCGAACCCTATAAAGCCATAGTTTCTGTTCAGCTGTTAAATATTTATCAATTTCTACCATCTAGGCTAGATAACACCGTTATTCCCTGCTGAGCACTCCCTTTTAATTTATTCAGAACATCGATCTACCTGCTCCCAACAAAGAAACACTTATACTTCGCTTTCTTAGAGTAAGGAGTCACAATGCAGTCAGAAACAGAAAATCAGTATTTTTGATCAGTTCATTTGTGTTGCTTCATGTGTTTGTATCATATGAGTGTACTCATCCAATATACATGTGACTAGAAGGAAAGAAGATTACAGGCAAATTAGATGTGATAATGATCATATTATATACTGACAGGATGTTTAGTCAATTTATTTTTCAGCGACATAAAGTTCTCAGTTAAAATTGGAATAATGAGCAGCGGAGTCTCAACATCAAAATGCGCTTTTTGAACTCTTTTTTTTTATCGACGCCCGTGATGGAAATTTATTTCTTTTTCAGCAGGCTTTTTTATCACAAACATCCAAGTCCCTAGTACAAGCATTTACTGTTCAGCCAGATGCGAATTAAAGCGCCTAGTAGGTACGCCACGATGGCTTCAAATACTCGGTATGCGTGAAGTGCAATTCAAGGATGAAATTAACGGCCCGTCGAGTAAAATCCAAAATATTTAAAAACATGATCTGACATTTTTATTCCAATTTAATTGATAAAAGGCAGAAATCTAATATTCGTTGTTCAAACTGAACCTTCTTTGATACTCTAGTATTGTAACTACTGTAACAACGTTGCATATAATAGGGAAAAACGTTGTATTTTATGACCCTTATTATCGTCAGTGGCTGAGAACAATCAGACAAAATGTCCCCTTTTACAGGAATAGGATACTTGCACGTAGTACTCCTTAACGCACCTACCTCTCATGTTGAATTATTATCTCCGTTAATACCTCATTTTGTTCAGTGTGTTATGGTAATATTGTATAACTAGCTGTTGCCCGCGACTTCGTCCACGTGGTTAGAATTCTCCCCGTTTCGCAGTGTGATGTTATATAGCCTTCCTTGATAAATGGTCTATTCAACACAAAAAAAAACAATTCGAACCAGTAGTTCCTGAGATTAGCGCGTTTAAACAAACAAACTCTTCAGCTTTATATATAAGTATAGATTAACTATTGTTTTCTGAGAGAAAGAAAAAAAGTTATCTGTACACTTATGTTACATATCATTCAGCTACTCATAATAAGCTCTTGAAAAGTAAACGTTCATAGATGAACGAGGAAATTACTTCATAAACCATAGAACATTCTCATCATCGAGCTCTAAAGTATTAAAAAACTTGAGAGCTTACTATCTCAGTACGTAGGTACGTACTACAACTTTTTAATTGCGATACAAGAGGCGATTCCGTTCCACCCCAGTTATATAAGTTTTACTCCACATTTTCTCTAAAGTTGGCAATTTACAGGTAGGTCCATAAAGTTTGTACGTTATTGCTTGCGACGTTGATTGGGGACGTAAAGTTAGGGTCGCGTTGGAAGCGGGTGGAAAAGTTATTTAGTTTATTTTGGAACCGTTTAGGACTGAATTCCATTCATGTGCGATTAGTCGGGAGTAGGAAGACCAATGCGTAACTCAGTGCCCAATCAGGACCAGGCCGTGTCGGATGGCGCGCAAGACATGTCTTCCAGAATTGTGGAGTATTTTAGGGCTGATGCTAGCCGGGCCAGCGGGATTGTCCGAAGAGGATACTGTGGCCAAGGATACACAAAATGGCAGAAGAAGGAATGTGGGTGGCTTTTAATCAGTCAAAGTCTGACCCTTCCACTCAACTCGGAAGGTCATTAGTTAATTGCACATCTGAAAAAAAAAAACGGAGCCCACTTACATATTTTTATAGTACCTCCAGCTATTGCCCGCGGCCCCGCCGCGGTTTTTCAAATCTGTTTTAGAAAGTGTCAAGTTACATCCGAACTGTAAAGCTGTCTCGACCACAAAGACCACGCCACTAAAACTCCATCGCTTCCACCCACGCCTAATGGTGGCACACATAAATTGTTAGAGTGTAACACAGTTGTCTCGTATAAACGAATGTAGACAATAAACCATGGCTTTTACGATGTCAAAACCATCTAATCGCCATTCACGCGCGATTCCTACACCAAGTATACGAGCAAGCGCTTTATATTTCTCAAGTCTCCCAGGAGATGGCTGTCCGAGTTATTGTTGTTTTATTTTCAACCGATCTCAAAAACGGGGAGGTTGTCAATTCGTCTGTTTTTTTTTTTTGTTAGCTCATAACTTTGAACTGGATGGACCGATTTGGTTAAAACATCGAAATCATAGTTACTCAATTGCACTAGTCTAATTTTTCACCTTGCGGGGGACGGATACTAATTACTATGTTATTTATTTATTTGGAACTAGCTGTTGCCCGCGACATCGCCCGCGTGGTAAGAAGATTTAAGTTATAATTTATAACCGCCCTATTTTTTTCATTAGTCGCAGCGTTTTGGTATATAGCCTATAACCTTCCTCGATGAATGGTCTATTCAACACAAAAATAATTTTTCAATTTGGACCAGTAGTAGTAACAAACAAACAAACATACAAACTCTTCAGCTTTATACATTAGTATAGAGTGTAGATAACAAACAGTTACACATTCGATCTTATAGAACAATTTATAACAAATGTACAATACAAACGCGTCACTCACACCGTTATCCACGGAATACAAAAAAAAAAAGAAAATGTTATGGTATTCATTATAATTAATTATACTTATATAGTGTTGGCTATTTATTTATTACTTACTAGCTGTCCCCGGCATCATGTGATAAGGAAGGCGTTAATCATGGATGTGGATGGATATAGGGGAAGAGGACGACCAAAGAAACGATGGATGGATTGTGTGAAAGACGATATGGCTGTAAAGAGTGTTTCTTGTGAGATGACGGCCGATAGGAAGGTATGGAAGAAGATGACATGTTGCGCCGACCCCAAATAAAATAATTGGGATAAGAGCAGGGGAATGGTGATAGCTGTCCTCGGCAAACAGTCGATGATAAAAATTCTGTCAAAGATACAAAAAGTAGATTATCCTTACAACTTTTCCATATTTTTTACCGATTATTCTGTCCCTGGACTCCTACGAATATTACAAAACTTAAATTAGTCCAATCGGTTCAGCCGTTCTCAAGTTTTAGCGAGACTAAATATCAGCAAATCATTTTTATATATAAAAAAGAATATAATTATATATAGATAGAAAAAATCATACTTGGCACTTGTAAATTTTCTCATTTATTTGTCGCGAGTCGATTGGTGAGTAAACCATTCTGTAATAGGCATGATGACATTTTTTTTGCAATGTACGTCTTGTAGTTTTTTGTATAATAATGGATACGTATTTTTTAATTTGTCCCGCAAACATAAATTGACCAAATTACAGTGAATGAAACTTACGCGTGACGTCACGATTGAGTATAAATTTTACCATATCGTTACGTCACAAGCCCCCCTCTCCTAAACTTTAAAGCAGTTAATTTTTGTCAATTCTAGTTTTTCAAAAAAACGAACAAATACGTGTCTAATTTTTTTCAATTATCTAACTGAGGGACTAATTAGATTTTTTCTTTTTCTACCCACTCATCATCCCTATTAAGCTGTAGTTATTGCAAGTCGTCTTGTTTTCAACAGTCTTTTAAGAAGTGACAGTAGGCTCTCTCGTGAATTCCGGGCAGACA
Organism: Trichoplusia ni; assembly: GCF_003590095.1. Lineage (NCBI taxonomy): Eukaryota > Metazoa > Arthropoda > Insecta > Lepidoptera > Noctuidae > Trichoplusia > Trichoplusia ni. The sequence goes on from NC_039483.1 coordinate 607,111, forward strand.
GATGAAACTGTATTCAATTTGATCACTTTAAACAATTAATTTTTCACTTTATTTCATTTATTGAGTGAGGTTAATATCGTCGTATATACTATAATATTCCACAACTTTCACATAACGCGATCTAGTCTCAAACTAAGCAAAGCTTGTATTATGAGTACTAGACCACTGATAAACATACTTAGGTATATATGTCTAAATACAATTACACCCAGACAGAGAACAAATGATCGTGCTCATCACATAAACATTTGTCTTGGATGGGAATCGAACCCACGACCTCCGGTATAGCAGTCAGGGTCACTAACCACTAGACCAACAGGCCCGTCAAAATATTATACTGTAGTACGCAGGATGGCTGGCAGGAGCTTGATGTGAGCAGCCGAAGATAGCTCTCGATGAGCCGAAGATAGCTCGTGCAATTGGGTATTTGTCCAGCAATGGACGAATATGGGCTGATGATGATGATGAAGTATTGGCTTTCTTCAATATTCAATGACCTCGTCCCAGCCATATGTTCTTCCCAAATCACACTTGCCATAGGTAATAAGACGCCAGTATTCTGAAGAAATAAAAAACATACATTTGAGATTTCATTCAGCTTTGGCTTACTTCAGGCCCTAGTAAGTACCTTCCTTTTAAAACAAATGTTAAAAAATTCCCAAATTCTAATGTTTAGAAAAGCATTTCCCATTCTTGTTCTACGTGCCTGGCTCATAAGCCGCGAGTGATCAGTTTAGTAAGAAGGAATTCAGTTCATCCTGCCATCTTCTCCCGGATTTGCCTGGTTTTTCTTTTAATCGTCTACGGTATTAAGGAATTGAATCCTTGTGTCGCGTGGGGTTTCAAAAACCTTCAAGTTACATGCACAAAGACACCCAGACTCAATACAAATGTCCGTGGATTACACAAATACTTGACTTACGAGGGGATCGAACCCGCTACACGTGGCTTCAGTTGTTTTGTTATGGGGTGACCTGAACCACTGAACTATCCGTTCTGTGGTACAGGGAGCATTTGATGGTAGCTTTCCATCGTCGCCGTGCAAATTACACGTTATCAATTTAAAAGAGAGAATAATTTACAATGCGATATTATATTACTTACGATAACCTATCCTGCAGTTTTCGAAGAAAGCATCACAATAAGTGTCCACAGTTTTAACACCGGACTCCCATACTTGTGAGTAGAATGCACAGACGGGAGCAGGCGATTCTCTGCAAAAATACCCTTAATACATGCCCTTCTTGTAAGGCGAAGTATACCAAGAAAATAGCAGAAGTCTAAAGAAAGAAGAAGAATTATGATAAAGATCTGCGGTAAAGTTGATGAAATAACAGCAATGAGGTTGCATTTGATTTTTGATACGAATCCCCCACTAAGGAGTTTAAAACCGTCTGTCGTAATGGTGTCACAAACATTCAAGTCCCATGCCCAAGACACCAATACCAATAATAGCGTTCGTGGATGCAAATGCTACTGCTACGCGGGATCAACTGACGCAGCAAACTTGGCTTGACTTGATTTTTTTTTTAAATATATAAATAATTATTAAATAATGTAACGGTTTTCTCACGCGTATTTGTCGGGAGTGCCCAACTAGTTTCGGACCCAACCGGAGTCCTTAATCAAGAGCTGACGCGGCGGGGTCGCGTGAGTAAACCATTGCATCACTTAATGATAAATCAGTCTCACGACCGTTACTATAAAATATTTACAAAATGTCCATAATACGCACTGGCTTGTCGCACATCTGAGGTATTGATGGTAGCACATTTCGAGTCTAGCATCCGTGTGTTTTCCGATCCACGGGTATTCTTTCTGATGGTTTATCCATTGGTTCACTTCGTAGTGGTACTCTACAGGGGTGTATAGTCCAAAGTCCATCAGCAAGGCTTTGTCAACTTCGTTTTCCGACAAATCGGTTACTTCACCTTCAGTTGTACCCACTGTGTACAGAAATTATTAATTCAGATGTTGACGACGATTATTACTTTATGAGATCCTGTTGAACTGAGGACTTAATTGATGAACAAATAATAAATATAATATAATAAAATAATTGAGGAATAAAGATCATTTTTTGCCCACACGGGCGTACAAAATACCGAATTCAGGTAAAGACAAAAGTGACCTTCAGACCTTCTGTTTATAAATCACTTACTAAATAAATTAATAAAAATTAGCTCAAATTGTAAGTAGTAGTAAATATGTATATCATGGTACTTGGTACGTTGCTGTAGCGTCTACTTCCACAAAACTCGTGACACTAGAGATTCCGAACAACCCGATACACAAACTAAGAAAAAACACATTTACTATACTCATAATACAAGCTTTGTTTAATTTGGGACTTGGCTCCGCCATGTGAAAGTTATGTAATAACGTTATTAATATTCTAATCTTCAACCATTAAAAAACATCCGTGGTACAACTGCCCGAGCAACGTGACTTCTTCACCAGGTTACCAACCCCCAAATCTGACCTTATGAAGGTCGCTGGTCAAAGCAAGACGTACCTGTGGGCGTAGTTGGCTGCTGCTGATTAGTCGGCATCGTAAATAATAACAAAACAATACTAAGGAAACGGACAAAAAAGAAATTGAAATTTATACATTTTTCAAACATTTCCTGAGTTTTCTTGCACTTCTTGAGACAGTTTCCAATGATTTATCTCCGATCGTTCATTTATAGAGACGTGATGTAGTTAACCTTGACTGTTAATTAGGTTTGATTGGCATGTTATCAGCTATTTGCGATAGCTGTGTCAATGCAAATGATCTCATTAATCAATGTAAGGTGTTTACCGTAGATCGAAAATTATCTTATATCTCGTATCTTTTATCTCTTTCTTTTATTGTCTGTCTCCCTTCCGAGCACGAATTTCCCACCTACGATTTAGATTAGATTTACCTCTGAAGTTCGTTTATTTGTTTGGAGTGATAGAAAGGTAGGGTTAAATATTTTAACGTCGTCATTAGATCTGTCTTAAAGTTTTTTTTTCTAGTCATCACAATAATACATCCAACCCAAAATATTAAACGGAAAATCCATAATTTTAAATTTTAATCGCGTATAAGAGACAAACATTAAGGACTTGACGCAGAGTACCGTCAGTAGCACATTTGAGATGAAAGGTACTTATGCGGTAAATAAATTATAGAGCTTTTTAGCCTCGAAAGGGATTTCGTGTTAATGTATATGGATATATATTGTCGCTACTGGGAGCAAAAAACTCAGCGTGACGAGTCGTGTTATAATTTATTAATAGAATTTTTTAACGAGTTTAGAATGCGTGAATAATACATTTGTCTAAGGATCTTAGGAGAATAAATAAGTTTGATTTTATCAAATCTTAAAAATATTTTTGGAATTACACAAAACAACATAGCGTAAGGATTTTTTTTAGTTTTCCTGGTTTTTTTTTCAGTAAAATGTTCTCTCTACTCTCGTTTCGTCTCCCTCTGACCAAACCCCCGACTATTTCAATCTTTCTTGCCTACGAAAACAGTTTTATCGTTTTTATTAGAGTACAATTTTAAAATAGATTGAGTCAGATAAACTCACTGTTGATAGATAATTTGTATTAGTATGTAAATACATAATTTTCTTTATTCTTTTGTATAATTGCTAAAACGACTCCCGCATTAAGGAATTTAATTGCTTTTCTTTTCATACATTTTCATTTTTTAAATATTAGGCCTGTACTATATTTTTGTAATAAATAAAATGTTACCCTTTTTGTTGTTTTGTTCTGCTGACGATTTCAGATGGTAACTTGGGAATTACCCGGATAAGGATGTAAGCTAACATGATTATTGTGGCCTCGTGTTTGTTTGATAACTCAGTTAGTCAAGTGTCGGCCAAACTTAATATAATACTCATTATGTGACGGTCTTATAGATGTTCTTCTAAATAGTTCTTGTAACTTTACATGCAGGAGTTGTGGAGAACCGTCCCCGCTTTTTGCTATGACCAATATTCTTGCTAAATAGGCTAACACTAGTCTTCGGCTGAAGTAACGTATGCGGCTGCCGTAGTGCTGGACCCTTCTGTTTTAAAAAGCCCCGTGCATTAAAGAGGTTTAAACTACCTCGATTCTGCCAAAGCCCTTCTTTAATCACTGATAGCGATACACAAACATGAATAGCCTAAAGCTTAAGATAAAGTATGGTGATTATAGTTAATTTACAAAAGTTGAGAGGCACTGTAGTGGCGGCCGGTTGGATTAAGGCGGCGACGTGATTGATAACAGACATCGCGGATAGAAACGCAATGAGCCGTGATGCCCGCCGTTCATTTGTTTCGAACGGGTCAGCGCTTGGTCATAAGCGGAGCGGAGATAAAGCCTGCTTTTAGTTTTGCAAATGCAATGCAACAGTCTTCTACAGATTTCAAATAAATAAAAATGTGAGTGTAAATCTCAATTTGCTAGGAATTACTCAGTAGTTTTATAGGTTATACGTACGACTTTAGTGTTGTATATTCTTAGGTGTTTTAAATATTTTGGTTGCACGATTATGATTGCGTACTGTGTTTGTTAGTTATTAATTAAAGCAGTTAAAAACAAAGGAACGGATGTGGAGGCAATTAAAATTACTTAGTAAAATTGTAGTCTGACTAATAAAAAAATTGAAACGAATGGTTGAAGAACATTTAGTCATCCTTAAGGTCTATAATTTTTTAACGTCTAGTTTTGCGTGAGCTTTCACAAACATTCAATTCACATGCAAATAATATTTCTCAAACATTTTATTCAGAAATACTTTCTAAATCTCTAAACAAATCCACGACACTTCGAGTTTCAACCGCTAATCTCACCACTGTGTTCTTACCTTTACATTCTAATGGATTATATAGCGACTGCTGTTGAAACACAAGTACCTACGTGTTGTATGTTAGTATATGTTGTCAGGCTGACTAGAACTAATATGAATGGAGATTTATTCCACGCGATATTGCTTTAAAAACGGCTGTTTTGTTACACGTACAATGTTAGCAAAATTGTTACGGTTTTGAAAACTGCAATTCATTTTGAATTGCAGTTTTCAAACCGGCTAGGAATCGTCATAAATTATTGTTAGTATATTAAGTTATAATCGGTTTATACTTGGCTGTGTATCGTTTACGGCTTAACAGATTAGTTTTACTATATTCTAAGGATTTTCAATCAAAAAAGAACATTTAAAAAGTAAAAATATATTAATATTTGAAAATCAAAACTAAACTATTTATTAGAGGTACAATGGTTCACAATATTAAATTATTTTATAAATGATATCATAATATTAATAGGTTCATCTAAAACCTATTTTTCTAAACTTTTCTCTAACAAACGTCTCATAACACCATACAGCAATAAACACAATACTATGAATTACATTTATAGAGTTAGTATCGAATAGAATCGATTGTGCCTCCTGCTACAGGTTCCATCTCAAAATAGACGCTCCACTGCCCTATTTACAGCTAATTCAGTTCCTCCGTATTGTTACTTTCATTCACTGACTTTGTCATTTTATTTTATATGATATAAGTCGTTAAGGCAGTATTAAATTGTAAACTAGTTATTATTTAACATAGTATTTATTAAGTAGATGCAAATTCATAAAAACTTTTGGTCTAAAGCAAAATAAGTGCCTTTTTTTAGTTTCCAGTCTTGGTTGTTTGTTAGAAAAATATTGCTTCATTAATATAGGATACGTGAAAGCGAAAGCTCAACAAAGGCCATAAAATAATATACTTTTAAAATAATAATAAAGGAAAGTTTTTACGTCTTTTTTGCATGGGAATCAAAGTACTCGAAAAGACAACTTAAACGAATCCTATCTCGGTGGTGGTATCAGCAGAGCTCCTATAACCACCTTCCCGCTCCAGCATCAGATCAGCTCTATGACAATTATAATATAAGATTCTCACGCAATATAACCAACCGCTCGTGAGCTAGCGTGGTGATCGACACGCATTCAAATCATAAATTATTTAAAAGTCAAATCATCATCTTAGCCTTTTCTACAACTATGTTGAGGTCGGCTTCCAGTCTAACCGAATTCAACTAAGTAGGTACCAGTGTTTTACAAGGAGCGACTGCCTATCAGACCTCCTCAACCCAGTAACCTGGGCAACACGATACCCCTTAGTTAGACTGGTTGTCAGACTTTCTAGCTTCTGACTACCTGTAACGACTGTCAAAGATGTATGAATGTCAGACGGGACCCACAATTTAACGTGCCTTCCGAAATACGGATTGACTCGAGGAACCGCGTCAAGTGTAGCTTAACCTGTGATCGATCCACTTATGCAGTTATTGTTGGAATTAAACGTTTTGACAATGTAATAAATGAGAAGAAAATGAGCTGACCCTCTCTCTTAAAATACAGCGAACAATACGTATAATGTGTAAGAGTATCTCAGAAAATTTTAATAAAAATAACACATTATTATTACGTATTAGTTTTACTTAGACACCCTTCAGTTATAGCTTAGCCACGAGTTCACAATCGAACGAGAAAAAAAATCGAAAACGCATTCTTACATTCACATCAACTCAAGCAAGGAACGAGGTGTCATCATAACTCCTTCGGAATTCTAAACGGACGGACGCTTGTTACAATAGTTCCGCAAATTGCTGACCAGACAGTATCGTTTCGACATATCAGGAACCATTGGGGATTAAATACGCAAGTGAATACCGACCAGCGATGAATACTACTCGATAATTTAGGCAACACTATCCTACTTACAAATTTTATGAATGCGAAAGTTGGTAAGGATGTGTGGATGTTTGAGTCTTTTCACATACTAAAAATAACTACTAAACAGATTTTCATGAAATTTGGCACAGTAATAGATGACTACCGGGAATTACACATAGGCTACTTTATGACTAAAAACAAGTTGATCCTTTTCTGCGAATTCGGGTGACGGCTGGCGCGAAATGTGGAAAGTTAAAGAAAAGCTAAAGCTAGTAGGAAATATTTTATTTAAACATAGCTAATAAGATGACAGCGAAATTCAGAACTCCCTTTTGTATTTATAATATTTTCAGGCAACAAGCTTTCTAGAAATTATTTGAAACATTAACACTTCTCCATGTGCTAATTACGAGTTTGAACAACCGTATGAGGTTAATAAAAGAAAATATGTTCTTGACCCTTCTTTTATGCAACCCCCCAGCAGAGGTACGTACACAAAGACGTTGCAGCATAACTTTGTCATAATACCCACAAATAGAGGAGATACAACTCCTTTAGTGTGAGATATATATTTAAAATTTATTTCTAGACTCTATCTAGACGTCTCATATCATATTTAAAAATTAAAATCGTATTTTTCCTACACGTACATCTCGTCTTAATATCCCAACTTCGCGACGTTGATAAAATATAAAATTTTTATAAAAAAAGATATTCAACGAAGTTCGACGCACTCTTAAACTGTATGTTCAGTTAACGAATGCTTTTGACGTATCTGTAGAGTCGATAGCAGGAGATATCTAGCTGAATTGGATCCCTACGGAAGCAGGTATTCAACGGTACCTGTAACTGTCTGGAGATCAAAACAATTAGGGCACGATCCTTTGTCTCTTATCGTGAAAGTTACAGGGAAAATTGTGTCGGTTGAGAATTGGTTGTTACAGTTTGTGAGGTATTTATCTATTATGGTTTTTTACGCGTACTTATTGGGATCATACGACTAGTTTCGGACCCCATTTTTGTAATTAATAATGGCCCAGTTTGGCTCCAGTTGGGTCCGAAACTAATCAGGTGATCTCAATAAATACGTGTGAGCTAGTTATCATACAAATAATTATGAATCTGCACAACAAAAGTTATTATTACAATGTTTGTATGGTTCATGAATATCAATTGCAGGTAATTAAATATAAAGTTTAGAGTATACCAATACTTTTGCCCTCTTAAAAGCATCTCACATTTTGTCCAAAGCAAAACCAGATCAAAAAGACCCAAAGCTAAAAACTACCAACATAATACTGCACACATGTTGGAGTATAGAAAACACATTTCAATTAATCTAGTACAGAGAAGTTTTAAAAGGCATATGTCACCGGACGACATCGCTTGATTAAGAAATGCCTGCATGCCTCTCCGTGCATGGGCCTTGAGCCATGATCCCTTACATTTCTCGCGAATCTATTGAACGGGACACAAAAGCTTTCATTACTCAGATGAAGTGTTATTACTTAGAATGTTTTCAGGAATAAGAACCTATTTGGATTTTTGTATTGAGATTTTTATGATACGTTCGTTTTGTATTGATATGTTTGATTCAAAGTTATAAGGGTCTCTATAAATAGACTATAAGGTGATCTTTGGGTTGTATAACATTAAACTGGATTAATTAAAAATGTTAAAAACAGACTCCTTTTCTGCTTTTTAATAGTTAAGCCCTGCCTTTTTGCAAAACCCTTGCAAAAAAAGGGAAACATTTCAAATATTATACTTTTAACTGACTACCTATAAAGGTTCACGAGATTGGTGCGATGGGTGCGATAGGAGGTGGTGTCATGTCATGACGTTTACAGGTTGACTGACAGCTTAACCTTAAAAATAGGCTTCCTTTTTTTATTCAAATAATTACTTAATTCTGAAGTCAAATAATATTTAATTACGTTGGATAAATTTATTTAAAGAAAGTCTGTAAAAATATTAACTCAAGTTGAATATAAATGTACAATAATTCAGACAGTATCATGAAATAAGATCACCCGAAAGTCAGAAGTTAATTCAGCGTCCCTTAATTTAAGTAATTTTATCGCCTTGAAAAGCTTTTATTATTCACTCCGATGCGTGCACTAATTCTTGTTCAATTTGCATATTAATCTGCAAATTTGTGAAGTCGTTCTTTTGGGCAAAAATGCTTAATTCCCTGTTGGGCGCCATGGAGTGAATCACAATGTGAAATGTTCATCGTCCAATATTATGTTGGAGTGTTACAGATTTCTATAGATTTTACGGTTGATTTGTTCAAGCTCAGTCTTTTTAACTTTAAAGCTTTCCGGTAGAATGGTCATATAACTGAATAACTTCTAATCACAGCAAAAGATTTTCGTGTTGCCTAGTGCTTACCGTAGTTAGCTGTCAAAAAAACATAGTGAATCGACTTTTAACTTTTTTTAACGTCTACCGCCCTTAAGATTTTAATCCTTATGTCGCGGAGGGTTTCACAAACAAACAAATCCCATGCACAATGACACCCAGGCTCAGAACAAGCATTCGTGGATCACGCAATTGCTTGCTCTACGCGGGGATCGAACCTGCGACTCGACGCGCGCATTAGATTTGGCTAGGTGACCACAACCACTGGGCTATCCGTGTAGTCAAATTATGTACAAACATCACGCAAGCAGACTAAAGTACATACATAGATCACAACATAGATCCCAGTTATAAAACATCTTGAAGCTCGACCTTACCAAAAGACTCTCTTTGTATTTTCCAATCCGAATTCAATGCCTTACAAAATCCCAAGTCTGGTTCATTCTTAGACTAAACATCAAACACACATATTTCTAAAGCCTAGAAATCAATAACACATTACAGCGGAATGACGCGCCATTTTCATTAAGACTGCGTCACCCTGTATTTCGCAAGTCATCTGTCTACCTACTACCGTCTGTTAAAGTAACATTGTGGAAGGGAGACATCGCTCTACACCGAGTATTGCTGTCACGCTTGCACAACAGCAAAGATACTTCTTTGAGAGGTGATGGTAGGCCCCAGGCCAGACCCACCAATAGTTAGGTTTAAAGCACATTGTGAACATGCTGTATATTGGGAACAGAATATTAAGGCATGTTTTGGAATGATTTTATGTCAGATTATTTTAGTTGCAACTGTTTTGCTGTAACTTATTCCAGTGGACTAGCAGGAACAAGTGTCAATAATTCTTGCCAAAAACTTTCCCGAAAGGTAAAAACGGTACCCTATTACCATAGCTCTGTCTGTCTACCACTAGCTGTATCTTGTGGTATCGTAAAGGCAAGTAAAGATCGACGTCAAGCTGCGTTTTACAGACATTAATTCAAAAAAATTGTAGATATCGCCCTCAGATTTATTTGTCACCCAACCGTTTTGTCTTCCTCTGGCCTATATGTAAGGAGCGCTCAGTGTCGCGAGTCCAACACACTTTTAAACGGTTTTTTGCAGTTAGCCACAAGCATTTTACAATCTTTAGACACAAACATGTATATACCAAAAACCTAAATCTCGTCCAACAAAGTCACCTAAGCATTCCATCTTCATTTCTCCCAAAAAAAAGCTCCATAACCCATTTTTCTGCATAAATTTAGTTTACGAATAAACAAAAAGTAATCACTTAGGGCCAGACTAAAGTATTGCCAACCGAAAGCTGTCACAAACATGACTAATGCGAAGTACTTGACTGGGAACAGACACTTGAGAAAGTGTTACCAAACGCCCTTTACTTGGGCCCATCAATCATGGGAAATTACCACATATAACATAGTAAGATACCGACCTTCGAATTCGAGACGTATTTTTGCTCTGGCGTATATCGAAGAATATTGAAACAGCTAGACAAATAAACAAGTGTTGTTCTTATATTCACTTTTGAGAGGATGATTTATCGATAAACGGTGTAAAGATTTACTCATACCTATTTTTCGTGGTCGTCCGACTAGTTTCGGACGCAACCGGATCGGAGTCTTTAATCGTGAGTTGCCATGGTACCTTGGTGCTGTGCTCACATCAGCAATTTTGTTCGAAACCGTAGCTCTGCGTCAGCTCATGATTAAGACACCGGTCGGATGCTCCCGACAAAGACGCTTTATAATATTTAAATTTTACTTTATTAAATGATAAGCCGACTAGTTTCGGACTCCTTACTCATACCGGATCGTACCGCAGTCCTTAATCATGAGCAGTGGTTGGGTCTGCTCATTTACGCGTGAGTAAACCGTTAGATCATTTAATAATGAATCATTCTCACGATAGTTACTATCAAGTGTCACTTTGATCGTAATGTTAAAATAACGTTGGTTACAGTGATGCTGTTGAAGGCAGCCATTGTACAGCATTCAGCGACAAAATTTGTTTTCGTTATCCTCTAATAACACAGAACCGTATCGTAGACTTCCACTTTATTACTTAGTTAAGCAAATAAAGCTAATTGTAAACTACTCTCGATACCAATAAACGTTATAAGCTGTAGCAAGTTATAGAAATGATAGTCACTTCTTTAGTTTTTTTCTTTTACAATATTTAAGATCGATTAAAATACTTTTTCCAATACAACAGCCTTTTGTTCGGGATAAGAAGCGATTCATTTTCCAAGAGAAGAATAACGACTTAAAAAAACAAAAGCGGTTGAGAGTTTTAAAAGCATTCCATAGTAAAAATACTTGAAATAAAAAGAATAACGATTTTAGTATTTACTATGCTTTTTTATCGTATTATATTTTAATCACACAACTATGCAACCGTCTTCAAATAAAAACTATAAAGATAAATTACATGAAATTTTTATGGGACAAAATCGATTACTTCAATCCAAAGTTATGAATTAGCAAACATAAAAAATACAGAAGAATTAAGTACATCCTTCATTTTGAAATCGGGTGAAAATGTGCCATTGCGTGTCATTGCTTGCGCACACGCCGCGTGGTTATCGAAACCGATGCTAAAAGCTATCACTTTTTTAAGGGCTTGGTTTGCCTTGGCTTTGTCTTATTCACTGGTATATTATCAATAGATCGAATTTTGAGAATATTCTTTGTATCTCTCTCCCTATCTCTTAATATCCTAACGCTCTATCAGTTGAAGTTAAAAGAAACATATTATTTTAGTTGCGGTCCAAACTGGTAGCCACTCAACTTTACTTCCTAAGTCAACGTATATTTAAAAAAACATGTTAAAATACTTATTTCTTGTTGTTGAGTTACGTAAGAAATCCGATAAAAACATCGTTACATGCAAAAAAGTTCTACAAAAGCACCTAAAAGCTACTTTTCCAGAACTTTTTGTACGACATCCGATCCCTTGCCTATCGCGCTATCAGCCTCTTATCAGCTACTGGGAATCAACTAGAGCAAATGGATTACTGGCGGGAACTGAAAGTTTTTTCTCTGCCCAGAAAAACATTTTCTAATTTATTTCTTTCTGATTTTTGCAAATGAGGTCTTATACATTTTACCTATTACGTAATGACATACAGGTTAAAACTTTTTCCATAGTCGTGTGTTTTATTTTTCCACTGCTCAATAAGAATAGTATTTATAGAGTTGCGGTATCGATGAGAGTTAATTTATTCCGCTATACATTCTAAACTACTCAAATGATTTCGATGCGATATTTTGTTTTGTTTATTACATCACCTTTTGTGACAGAGGTTTTTTTTTGCCAGCAGAGTATTGATATTTTTTTACTATTTTACAACTTCTGGGAGCTGTCTCGTGTCTTTAATTTTAAAATACTTAACAATATAATCAATATATTCATGAAAAGATAACTAACGAGTTAAAGCTCGTGGCGACTTTGTCGTTGTATAACGTATGATAAGCCTATCTTCATCACCATCATCATCATCATCATCTGGTATCAGTCATAGCACACCACTAGGCACCGGTTCTTTCTTTACAATGGCCAATGAATGAATGGCATTGGATTAAATTATCCCTATTCTCCTAAGCATAATGCCACTACAATATTTGTAAATTCATTGTATGGAGCTTGAGCGTACCGTCCTATATAAAATTAATGTATAGAAAAATGCATTTTGAAAATTTTCATTTTGAGCCAACTTTCATTCATTCATCGACCATTGTGAATACCAGAATTGGAGCCCTGACCTCCACCGATGACTGAGCTCGCTCGAATCATCATCATTTGTATATATGTATGCAATTTTCCAAATGAAAATTCCTTCTTAATTAAATATATACCTATTTAAAACGTTCCATACTATAAATACCTAATCAAAATTCCATGATCATTGTGTTAATTGCTTTTTCAATTAACATGATTCAACTATTAAAAACATTTATATGAGGAAAACTAATTGATTGGAACAATGAGGTCAATATCGGTTTAAATAGTTAATTATTTATTGAATTATTATTAAATTTAGTTTTCATTATTAAATGATGTAACGGTTTACTCACACGTATTTATCGGGGTAGCCCGACTAGTTTCGGACTCGATTCGCGATCCCGCCGCGTCTGCTCATGATTAAGGACTCCGGTTGGGTCCGAAACTAGTCGGGCTACCCCGATAAATACGCGTGAGTAAACCGTTACATCATTTAATAATGAATCATTCTCACGACAGTTACTATCTAAATTTAGTTTTCATTCCTTTAAATAAAATTTCAGCTATTATCACCTAAAGACCCATTTAACATGAACGACTAAATTAGTTTTTACAAATTCCAACTCTAATGTATAAAGTACCTATTTATTTACACGCGGATTCATCTGGATCGCTCGATTAGTATCGAACAAAACCGCAGTCCTTAACCGTGAGACAGAATTGGATATTTCATAATAAATCAAAAAATGTTGAATATCTCTGAAATACATATGCATACGTTGAGATACCGGTAACCCTGTATAGATATAGTAGCATCAAGGAATATAAATTTCAAAAAGCCACAGAAAAATCTCACAAACCCTGAACATTGAAATTGCAACGCCCATTACAACTTCATGATTCGAATTTCCCTTTTAAAGTAACCATTCTGCTAATTATCTCCACTCGACTTTCTTCAGTCTCAGCTAATTCGCCTGCACGAGTAACAGCCCTTAAGGGTCTCATAACGACGTGACAAGAATTAAAGTACCGAAATGCCTACTTCTAAGACCCTTTCAGAATTTAAAATTTTATTATGAAGCCTTTTGGTTTTGCTGCGGGAGAGAGATGGCAATATTTATTGTAAAGCTTCGTCTCTTTCCAATACCGGTATATTTTTTATAATGTTAAAAGTAATTGCTGTAAGTTTAAAAGGTCATTCGATTCGAAAATTGAATTAACCGTTAAAACTACATCAACAATTTAATAAAACCTTTTTGGAGGACTCTTTTAAAGGTTGGTATAATATCAAACGAAATTATGAAGTTTCGTAAAAGACACCGCAAGACAATTTCATTAAGTTTCATGTTTTCTAAAACCTAGCTTTGGTTTTGTTTTGTACTGTGGGCGTTAGGAGACGGCTCTCAAGGCGCTTGGAACGAACTCCTACGCTTTTAATATTATCTCAGCTAACACGTTTGTGAGAATGTAACTCGGTGATTTATTACACAATGGTTCAGTCATTAAACTGTATTAAGATTAAATAAAAAACAATACTAAGCTTTTCTTAACTAATTCGTACCGGTATCTGCCTGATAAAAAAGCGTCATTTTTTGTCTAAACACTAATACCAATCGATTTCTCTAATGTATTAAAGTGGTAAGTCGAATTAGTTGCCAAAATTTAGTGTAATTTCCATAACACACTAGGGTGACGATAGTAGCGATTAACCTTAAAAAAATGGAATCCATCCGGGCAGGGATTTTAGTCGTTGCCTGACTTTTGCCACACACACATACGGGTTGGAACATGAGTACGAGTCGTTAGGAGTCTGCAGTCGTTCGGTATTTAACGCTTATGTTGCCATATGTATTCAAAATTTATATAAATACTCCTTCGTAAAATACGCTTACTTCGATATGCATGAAATAACGATATAGACATAAGCTTTGGATCAATCTCGAATATCTTAAGACGTTAAGCCCACAGAGGTTTTGGGAAACATTAAACAAATTCAAAATATATAGGACTTTGGTAACGACAGATTTTGTGAAATATGCCTGTCGTGTGGAGGCTTAACCAAACCCTGGGACGAAGTACGCAGATCTCATTCAACGAAAACCATTAATAAAGATTACGGAACCCGTATATTGACTTAATGCCAAATAAACTGGAAATGTCTCTGAAAGGGTCCGTGATTTAGGAAATTTAGGATGTTGGTCTTTTTAAACGTTTATCGGATTCGAAAAAGTAATCATTTTATGACCCTATTAGTCGTAAAAACATATTTTATAATCATCTTAGCCATGCTGAAACATTTTTTGAATGCTTAATACAATACATTATACATATAATACTGTTGGCATCTGATCACAACAACCAATTTTCTGAGTATTTATAATAAATACTCTGTAATCCTGGTTGCGAGAATTAAATACTTTAAATCCGTCAATCAATGCGTAAACAAGGGCTCTGCGTATCTTCCTTTTTTAACTTAAAACGTATACTTTGAAATATTTTAAATTTTAAAAAATCATCATCATGATTACAGAGCTTTTCGGAAAGTCAACATAATTTCACTCGCACATCGTATGGAACGCATAAAGACCTATGGATCCTTAATTTGAAATACATTTATCGCACACCTATGAAACTGTACCTATACCTAACAATCAATCATTGTATCTTTTAATTAGTTCTGCCTGTAAAAAGTCTAGATAACAATGCTTTTCATAAGTAACGAACGTAGGATTACTTTGCCTAGAACTTTATATTCTCTTATACGCAAAATTTAATCCATATTAATTAGCTTAGTATCCAGTCACCGATCACTAAGTTGTTATCAAAATATTAGCATAAACTACAACACACTGACAAGCATAGATTTCTGAAAACCGTTGAATTTAATTACGTTGTCCTGTC
Source organism: Trichoplusia ni (assembly GCF_003590095.1). Lineage (NCBI taxonomy): Eukaryota > Metazoa > Arthropoda > Insecta > Lepidoptera > Noctuidae > Trichoplusia > Trichoplusia ni. Next base: position 622,796 of record NC_039483.1, read on the forward strand.
TAGTGATCCGTTAATTTGGGAACTAGTTGGTTTGTATGCTAGTGACCGCAAATAACAACCGAATCAAGTTTCGGTTACGAGATTGCTCAAACTGATGTATTAGAAAATTAATCAAGTCATAGTCTCTGAGTACGACATCAATGAAACCTTTATTTGTTGACTATTTGTTACTCGAATGTAGTCAAACAGATAAATAAATTACTTGGATTTTAGAATTAAGTAATTTCAATTTATTAGGTTCTGTAATTGCATTCCTTTTATTGTCTTTGTGTGTGCAATTACCTAATTAATCGGTCGTGGAACCAGCGGCAAGTAGCGCACAATGGTAACCTATACCAATAGGCTATCCGTAAAATACTATCAAAAAAATATTGAAATCAATGAAACAGTTTCTTAATAATACTGTGGTACAAAATTCAAAACAATTTCACTAAAACAACAATCGAAAACACAAGTCAAAATTACCACAGACTCACCATAATAGACCCGGCAAAAACTCGAAAAGCCTGTAGAAGTGTACAACAAAACCAAACACGACCGTCCAACCGTAAGTCCGACAAAAAACATCAAGCGTTTGATATCTTATTTAGTTCAGCACCAAAAAGGTTCCGTTAAGGTAAGTAAGGGCTGACCGCACACGACAATTGTGGACCCCTACTATAGAACTCAAAGTCTATTAGAATAGGTTACACGTGTTTTTGTGTACAAATTGTTTCTTTAAGAAGATTTAATGGAACGTATCAATATAAATATAAACTATACGGATAATGATAGGATAGAATAGAATGATATTTTATTTAAAATCGATTTTCGACTACCCGTGACAAGAAATGTCGAAATAAACTCAGAGGTCCCGGACTCAAAGTTGTATCAAATACTAAAAAAAACAGATAGTAGGTAAATAAATAGAGCCTTTGTGAAAGAACCTCTTTGTATAAACATTTATGCCTCGATTTCTTTATTTTGTCTTTACGCGGTCAGTTTCTTTTGCTGTCTACAGACTTGTTATTTTAATCGAATGTCTACCATTAAGAACTTTTGACTGACGAGTTGTTACAATAATAAACTTTGATAGATACAATAAAATAGACTTTATTCAGACAATTCTTGTTCTTTCGTTGTCAAATCGAGTAAAGAATAATTTACATTTATTTGATAATTTACAAGGTTGACTTAACTAAAATATTTCTTTTATGATATTGGCAAAATGAATGGCGAAATAATAAATTAAACACACAATTTTGAATAAATCTTTTATTTAATTGTTACGCTCTGCTATCACAAAACAATATTGTAGTTTGTATATTTGAATAAGATAAGATCATCATTCTCCTAGCCTTTTCCCAACTAGGTTGGGGTCGGTTTTTAATCTAACTGCATTCAGCTATGTACCAGTGTTTTACAAGGAGTGACTGCCTATTTGACCTCCCCAACTCAGTTATCTGGGCAACACGATACCCCTTAGTTAGACTGGAGGTCAGATTTTCTAGCTTCTGACTACCTGTAACGACTGTCAAAGATGTATGAATAACAGCCGGGACCCACAATTTAACGTGCCTTCCGAAACTCGACGAAACTTGCTATGACACAAATGGTCACCCATTTACAGACCAACCGCGTCAAGCATAGCTTAACCTGCCATCGATCCACTTTTGCAGTTATAGCTTAGCCACGATCACAAATAGAATAAGATAAGATAAAAATATAATTATGAATAAAATAAATTTAACTTTGATGAAACTCTTTAGACATTCAGTGAATTCAAATTAAGTGAGCAATTTTATTTTGATTAAGTTACTCGTATTTGAGATTAGCTCGTTTAAATTGAATGAAACAGCGTAGGTACTTGTATAATAATTTGAACGACTTACTTTAATTTATATGTAAGTACATTTTTCATTATGATGAACAACGTCAACAAGTTGACGAAATTGAAGAACAAGCAGTTTCTTAGTTAGATTTATTTTATACTTTTAATCAGCTGGAATCAGTGTTTTACATGAACAGCATATCTGCTCTTTACAATCCGTTTAACAAGATAACAATAAATGTCAAATTAGATCTGGATTCTAATTTCTTTTAGAGGTAACAAAAAAGTTGAGTTGAAGAGAAACATAGCTTGAAACTCCGTGTCACATCATGTATTAATACACTTTCACCGACAAGTGACGTCATTAAATACGTTTTATCATTTTTGATGCGTTCGTTCTTCGTTTATTTATATTGATTAATAAATAAATTGTTTTAGAGAAACAAATCCTAATTTTCATCTTCTTCTTCCTTCTGTACTTCTTTCTCTAAGATACCTATTTAGAAAAAATCTAGACCGTGTCAAGGGATTTTTTTATATCCTGATAAAGGAGCCAAACTTTAGACCTCAGGCTCAGCAGTCACTCTTCAACTTCTAGACTAGACCAAAGAGATTCCTAATCCATTTATACATCTAACAGACACAAAAAATCTAAAGTATATCTCAAGCCAAACAAAACCCATCACGTAAAACATTTCCATTAGTTGATTAAATAAGTGATAAAATTACAGTAAGCTCACGATAAAAACGTCTTTTAACATTTAAAAAACAACTGCAAAAGAAAAATACAATTAATTTTATCGTAGCCTGTTATGAGATTTACTGGACAATGATAAATCTAGGAACGTTAATCTGAGACAACCATGCAATTTGCTCGTTCAATCAACTTTTAAAAGTACTGAGAAAATAATTAAATTAAAAATGTTGCTTTTCATTTGAGGCTTCAAACAAACGGTTTCTTCGAAATTTTTAAACAAAAGCTTGTTAATAATGAGATGTCTATCATTATTGCTTAAACAGAGTTCGGTATTGGTAGGAGAATGAAATATTCGTTAAATTACTGTTAAAATGGAACACGTTGTTTTTATTATTTATGAAAAGAAAAATATGAAACTGTTATTTTTACTGATGGATCCCGGCTCTTTAAATCTGCCTGTACAGTCAAAAAGAAGACATCCTTCTTTGTTGTTCTGCTGAAACTAGTTTTGTTTTAGTTAACATTATTTAAAAGTTGATCACCCATATGGTAAAAGTATTGTTAAGGCTCCACTGTCATTCTCCTTCCTCGCCGTGCCCTACAGGGTCTACAAAATGGACATAGCTTTAAGTCTATACTTTAACACCGTCCACACATTGGAATGCAAATGCAAATGCTGTATGAAATACCTGTCACTAGACTGAATTTAATAAATCCTAATGAATAGGTAGTCGAAATTTTCCCAGATGATATTCCTGGCGCTTTAGCAAATAATATTTTTTTGAGTGCCCAGAAGGGTCCATATTGATTTGTAACTGTTATTTCTTTTGTACCATCTCTGTGGCATATGGAATGCAATAAATGATTGAATATTGAGTAAAATGGATTTTTCTTCTGATCTTTTGGCCCGATTGGTACAGTCATAATTCTAATAAATGACCTTTTTTTTTCGAAATTTCTCTTGCGAATCCGACTCCAACCGATATTTTACAACCTTGCTGCATATGTTTTAAAACCTTAACACTATACCTATATTTTACTACACTATACAAACTACTGGATATGTTTTAAAGTCTCAACAATAATACTTATGCCGAAAAGCCAAAAGAAGGATCACAGTGTTTGGTACCCCGTAACTCTAAAATCGATCGACGGATGCTACAACTAACAAACTCCACACTTGATAAATCTAGTTACCGAGTTATTCAGGAGCTCCCTCGTAAATCGTAGTTTAGTCCTAATTCCATTGTAACATTAACCAAGTTTCAGTTATAATTCAATTAGCTGAACTACTAGTAAGCAGATGGTAAACTTTGACTGTTGCTATCTTAACGTAATGTTTCGCAATACTTGATAATTCATGTGTCACCAAATTTTGTCAGAGGTAATTTTGAAGCCTAAATTGATGTTAGAAATTAAAGTACCGTCTTAAGGTCAGAAAGCTAAACGTTGAGAAGAATATTCAAAGGTTTTATGAGAAGTAAAATATTAATTTATTTATTGGCTACGCGGCTGATATGCTCATATCAAAAATGAGAAATATAACAAAAGAAGAACGTAATACTAATCCAAGCTCAACAGACGTGATTTTCCTTCAAGGCCTCAAAGATTTTCCTTTCATTATTCCAAATTACATAAAATGTTATGAATATGTAATTGAAGAACACAAAACACACATTCGTTTCATGTTTCAGTGTAAATACATTACTTGAAACCCCATTTACAGGCACTTAGAAATGTAAACGAAAAGGCGAGCATTATTTTATCCAAATTCGTATGATTACTGAATCGTACCATTTTTATACCCTCTTTATTGATTATCATACAAAAAAAGCGTTTTATGTTTATTCTTCTAGATTTGTAAGATTTTCTTAAGGAAAGGGTAAGAATTTTTTACACGTGAAAAAATATAGTATTTCTATTTTTATTGCACCGGAAATGTCATCTGTAATCTCTACTACGGTTTGGCGGTTCTAGCTACGGTTCATAAGATACCTTTCAGTGGCAAACGGACAAACAGCGAAGCCTTAGAAATAGGTTTCCTTTTTTACCTTTTGGTTACGAAAGCTTAAAAACAAAACAATTTTCGTAATTTTTTTCAAGCATGTCTGGCATGAACTGGCATTCTGGATTAACATAATCGCTACATTACCACACAACAGAAAACAAATATTATGTATACAGTATACGCAACTAACTTATAAACTGTAATCCAACATTAGAAAACTATACAAAAAACGCTTCCAAGCATCAAATCCACTTACCTCAACTATACTACGTAAATAACTTTCGGAACTAACCTTTCAGTGTCCCAAACTGCACGGCACCTAACTAAACGGTTTAAATATAACCCCGTTTGTGCAGCTCGAATTTACTGAATAATTAGTGTTAACTGAAAACATGCTTCACTTTGTTGTGGCGAAAACTATTTGCAATTGGATCATAGTTCATGTTTGGCGTTTTATTGCAACGATGGAGTGGGAAAAGTTGGATAATGCGAGCAACTAAACCTACATGTAACGGAGAATGGTATGTGGATACAGTTTTTTAGTCTTCCAACATTTTTTAGTACTTTTGTTTTAAATAGCGACAGAAATGAATATGTGAAAATTTTACCCACCTACCTATCTTGGGTCATGCTAGCGGGGCCTAGAGTTCCAATTGTTAAGTTTTTTTCACGTTTGAAAGCAAAAAAGGGAAAAAAAAATGATATTCGAATAAATTACGTTGAGGAATTTTGTTTAACACTATTCAATTCTACGTCGAACCAATCGCCAAGATATAATGTAAGCATGAAGACAAACCAACCCAATCTAAATTCAAATAAAAACAAGAAAAAATAACTACCAACATGCTATGAAAAAGAAAATAAATCTCACCGGCCCGATCACATCAAAACTAACGAAGTATCATATTAAACCTCTTTAGGAAGCTTGTCTCCTTTAAACTAAATAAGATAATTACTTTCCTAGAAACTTCGTCATGCATGACGTCACGTTAAGGCAAGGCTTTGACACCCAGTAGTTTAAGCTCGCGCTAAAGGCAAAGGAAACGGTTCGGGGAGCCTGCGAACTGAGTATGACAGTAGCGGTGAGTTTCATGAAACCTTCTTGGTATATTTACAAAATTATGCTCATGAGTGTTATCGTGTTAATTAGTGTGAACTCTTTATTAAACTTGTTATTAGTGTTATGATATAAGTGTAACAATCATCTTTCGTTGTATAATAAGGTAAAATATTTTTTTTTATTTGCTAAAACAGTTGAATCGCAGCAAGGGCTAAATCGATTTTAATGGGACTGGCAGGCAACAGTGATAATCTATAACTCTGCTACGAAAGTTTCGAATAGTAATTTCTATGAAGTGTAATGTGTCAGTCAAGGACATAATATACACTTATTCATATAACTCATCATACCTATAATAAAACCGCAGCGTAATTACCCCACGTGTAATTAATGAAATCCAAATTTCTCCGAAAACGATTTCAAAGAAAACCTTGTGTCATTCATGTTAAAGATAAAGGAAAACATGAAAAAGATCTTAATTTCGCTCGCAAATATAGGTATTATGTGCATATATAAAATTACAGGAACTATTGATAATAGACTCAAAAAAAAAATTGCCCACGTTTTTAAATGTCTCAAATTCTATCAAAATCATTCCAGCCGTTTTTAAAGTTGTAAATTGCATTGTCGTCGGTTGGAAGCTTCCCTGACAAATTCAGCCTGCTAGCTTATCGGGAAGTGCCTCAAAAAGAGTTGCAAAAATCCAACCGGAAAGACAAAGAAAAAAATATGAATAGTAGTGTTTTTTCCACAGAATTAACTCTAATATCGACTCTAAACAGAAGAAAAAGCTTTCAAAAATAAATTACATTCCTCTAGATTTTCAAATATCTTTTACAAACGAACCTCTGCGGCTTATCAACCCTTGGGCAAGCAATTACGAAACCGTTTGTAATTTCGAAAGTATTATTGTTATCTTTAATTACAATTATGGGTACCGCTATAAATCACCATTCGGATAATTAGTTCGCTTCCTAAGCCAAAGAAGTGTCAAAGGAATACTCGTATTAATAACCATTTAAATTTGTACTATATTTGGTGAGATTATGATGTTTTATAATTGTTGCTTTAGGCGATCAAAATAAAGATCGAAATCGTAATTTGAGATTAAAAATCAACGTTAGGTAAGTACCGATAAATACCGTTTTCTTTTTTAGGAGAAAGGAATAGGATAGGAGTATGTACCTTTATCATATTATTATAATGAATATATTTATAACCGGCCAAGTACGAGTCGTTCTCGATTCGATTCCGAAAGTAGACTAAAGAAATAAAAACAAATGTTTAGGTGGCAAAGGAATTGGAGGGTCTACAAATCTACGAATTTATTTTTTAAGTCAACAAATTTATGACCGTAACAACGTTGCTCGATCCGTAACCTCGATCTATTGTTAACTAAATTTTGTTTTAGCGTCAACACAAATACATCGTCTTTGAAAATTTCAACTGCCTAGCTATCACTAAGATACAGCCTTGAGATGGATAGACAGGGGTACCTCAGTATTGTTCAGTTTTTACCTAAAGCAAGTTCGAGTTAGAAAAAAACAAGTGATTAAGACATTTCGTTTACAATAATGCATCAAAAATCACGATACAGAAATAAATTCTTAATAGTGTAACGGTGAGGGCCGCACAGGTAGGCTGTGCGGACCGTTAACGTTTTAGGGAGAAAGAAAACCAGAGGTAGATCTCCAAAAAGGTCTTTAATAGAACTAGGTCCGGCTAGGTCGCGGGTTTGTGGCACAGGTAATTAAGTCCTCGCTTTTATATGAGTGAGGGGGTACCGTCCCTGGGGGGTCCACGTAGGGTGCCCGGTGAGCTGGCTGAAGCTGCGCGGAAGCTGGCTGAAGCTGCACGGAAGCTGGCTGAAGATGGCTGAGCGGCCCGGTGAGCGGGCAGAGGCTGGCTGAGCGGCACGGAAGCTGGATGAGCGGCCCGGGAGCTGGCTGAAGCTGCCCAGAAGCTGGGGTCGCTGGCGTGACAACGGCCGCGGCCACCAGTAGGTGCTTAGCCGCCGGCTGGAGAGCGGGACCCGCAGAAGGTAGTGGGACGGCGGTAACCCGTAGGGTGACCCCTGGAAGCGTGCATAGAGGTGCGTAGGTTAGCGGTGCCGAAGATGTTGGCCCGCATGCGATGTGGATGCTCCCCTAGTGGTCCCCAGGGCAGCACAGAGGCAGGGAAAAGGGAAAGCTCACACATCGCAGCGGTTTACAAGGCAGATGGGTGCAATGACACGTGCTCAAGGCTGATGCAATAAAGTGCTTACACTATCCAGAGCTCATTTTAGCCTTTAAAGGGGTAGCAGGAGGCTAGTAACAGCTGAAGGCACACTGAGTATTCACTTAACACTATTGAGAACAAGGCAATGCAGCCCGCATGCATGGGATAACCTAAGACCGCGTGGTCGGCCAAGGCAAGCGAAACAGAACAAGCAGAATGGGATTAAATATGTGAAAATTAATATGAAGCAGGTTATCCCGTACACGGCACACACTTAGGTTAGCAATATACATAGGAACTCACCCAAGATTGGGGTATAATTACATCTTAAGCCTCGTTTACACTCAGCCTGAGTGGGCAGGGAAGTGAGCAGGGAAGTGAGCAGCGCGAGAGTGTAAACACGATACTTCCCATGCTATTGCCGCAGCCACTCGCGCTGCCCAGCGCTCCCTTGATTGTCGGTTTTTCGTGCGCGAGTCAAAGGACTGGCAGCGCGAGTTGCAGCGTGTGTTTACATTCAGCCCTCTCGCTCACTTGTCGCCCGGCGTTCTGAGCGGAGTGACGTGTTGCTTTTCAATTCTCTGTCCAATTCTATACGCCAGCATTTACTATGTCGCTAGATTGGAGTAATGAAAAAGTAATACAGTTCTTGGAGTTGTATGAAAGTGAACGAATAATATGGGATCCACGCGATAAAAATCATAAAATGAAGCATAAAGTACACGATGCGTGGAATCGCATCAGTACTCAAATGAACAATACTCCAATAGAAGAGCTAAAATCGAAGAAGAAATCACTTATGGCTACATTTCGACCACTCTTAAAGAAAAAGAAAGCGTCTATACGTTCCGGAGCAGGTGCTGATGATGTGTTTCAGCCAATATGGTTTCCTTTTGAAACTATGGAAAGATTTTTAGGCACACTGTATGACGTGGAAGAAACAATTAACACGGAACAAAGGGTAACTACCTACATTCAATAATTAAAACACTTTTTATAGTATTTTTTTTTATTAAAAGTATTATTACATTATTTTAATCAGATGATTATTACACCTTACTTAATACTACTATTTAGTTATTTTCTGTATTCAAATTATGAAAATAATGTGCAAATTCAGATCGAATTTCATAAATGTCTCTAGATGCGCGTCTTGGTACACGCGGTATTGGCCTAAGGGCTGAATTGTCTGGGTTGGGTTGATTTTGTCTCCAAGAGCCATCAATATTTACTCCGTCAGCTACGGAATCAAAAGTTCCTTGGGGAGCGTAAATGTTACTAGAGGTTCTACTGTTATTAAAAAATTATGTAATAAAATACAGGTCATTGTTATTGTTGGTACATTCTCTCTATCGATTTCGATTGGTTTTTTAAATATTCGAAAGACAGTTGTTAAAATACCGAAGACATTTTCTACAATGATACGAGAACTTGAAAGTTGTTATTAAAAGTGCGTTCCATTGTGTTAAAATGATGATCTCCAGGAAAGGGTTTCATTATATGTTTATGTATTGCAAAAGCTCCATCACAAAGAAATACATAAGGTACATCAATTTCTCTTCCGGGTAAGGGCGCGTCTGGTGGCAAATTTATAGTGCCTGTGTTAATTTTTTGCATGAGTAAACAGGTCTGAAAAATTCCTCCATCACTAATGCGCCCCTGACCACCAATATCAGCAAAAATAAAACGGTATTCACTGTCAACGAGAGCCATTAGTATGATGCTATATGTATGCTTATAGTTGTAATATTGTGAGCCACTGTGTGGTGGACATTTAATTACAATATGTTTCCCATCTATAGCTCCGACACATCGAGGAAATTTCCTCCTAAATCCCGCTTCTATAGATAACCATTCCGCTGGTGATTGTGGTAACTGAAACAGAAAAATATATTTATTAAAATTTTCAGAATTATCAAGCTGAGCATGAGGCACAATCTCCAGATGTCGAACCGCTACTTCAATCACCACTACCATACCAGCAAATCAGTTCGCCGTCACAGTCAGTTCCTTCGCCATCACAGGCAGACCCATCATCGACACCAGTATATAATAGGCCAAAAAAAGGCAAAAAAAGACCAATCCTTGACATAGATGAGGCTCAAAATAAAATATCTCAGACTTTAGACACTTTGAACCAAGTGTTAAAAGATAAAAATACTCATACAAGTGAAAAGAATGAAGACGAGTGTGATCTTTACGCGAAACTCTTAGCTAAAAGATTACGAAAATATCCCGAGTCAATGCGGGGAAGAATTATGTACCAAATAGATGGGTTATTTTTGCAAAATCCTTATCCAACCATCGACCATCAAGTTGATCGACCATCAAGTGTCTTCTCAAATCGTTCATCGGTAACGTCATCGCAATCACAGTATTCAGATTATCAAATCACATCAAACCCACCGATTCAACAATCTCAACTTGTTTATATTCAACCAACGGTACAGTCTGACACACCAGTAGAGATCAGAGAAATAAGCCAGGAAAATAATGACATTTCAGCTTCTCCACGCCAAATGATGCTACAAACTTCATCAACACAATATGTCTTGCCACCAAGAGTACTGTCCAGATTACCGGAAAGACGTGTTACACCTCAAAACCAAATGAATGTGATAGAAAGAGCCTACTGGGATGCTAGCCAGAATTGAATTATAATTATTTTATTTGAATATAATAAAACATAATTTTAAAATACTTTTATTACTCACCTTAATTTGGTCCTTGAGAACAGAGTTGATAGCTTGACATACTTCAGGAATAATTTGCGAAATGGCTGGTGTAGAAACCTTGAATAAGTAGTGGAGACTTTTATAACTATCCCCCGTTGCTAAATATCGTAATGTTAATGCCAAACGTATCTTTGCTGGTATGGGCATTCGCAGTCTGGTTTGCTGTTTTTCAATCATAGGTCCAATTTTTTGTAACAACAATTCAAAATCAGAAGATGACATTCTGCAAAAGTTAGAAAACTCGCCGCCATCTTCGGAAGTCAACTCCATAAAAAAAGTATTCATGCTGTTTCTGTAACAAAAACATAGGTAGGTAGGTAAGATTATTCATCATTCATATCGTCGAAGTGTTTGATGTACTTATAGGAAGTTATTGTGAGTACTTACGTCGTTCGATTTTGATGAATTTTTTTCATCCACCATCTTCTTTGGCGATAGCGTCTTTTTTTTAAATTTATTTTTAAAACGTTTACGTAATTCATAACACTAAGCAGACATACAGCTGTCGCCGCAACAATCTCAACGTCAGCCATGATTGCCAGTTGCCCGGTAAAAGAAGTATGAGGGTTCAGTGTAAACAGCATTCACTCGCGTCAACGCTGCCGCGGCAATATTTCCGGCAGCGCGAGTCGCAGGTGAAACGGCTGAGTGTAAACGAGGCTTTAGGAGTCGTGGCAGCAGCCGCCAGTTATGGCGATCGAGAGGGAATGTGACGTAGCCTCTCACATCTTGACGTTTAGGCACTAGGGTGGACCACTGTCGCCGCGTCCATGGACAATTAGTAAGTTGGCCATAGACGCGACGTTACAATAGAAACGAAACGAATTAATGTTTACAGCAGTGTTTGTACAAGAAAATCTTAGTTCGAGCCTAAACCAACACTTCATGTTTGTCTTTAATTTAAGAACCTGTAAACTTGAGGGTAGTTGTATACTGGCAACACTGTAACAGGCAACCCCTAATTCTCGGAAAGTAAACGTCTCAGTGGATACAGCCCAATTTCCAGTACAATCTGTGATTATATTTACACTTTGTGAAATTCGGCTAACACAACTTTGATCTAATGAAACGGTTTTGGCGGTGAAGTGAAATGTCAATCAGGGTCTACCGCAACATCGTGAAGTTAGATTATTGCAGTTGTGAAAGCAAGTGTTTTCTACTACGTTTGTAAAATAATTTCCTAAGGTGCCGCTTTGCCCGTTTTTGGCTACGTTCTTTGCTTTCGTTTTTTTACAACTTTCACAAAACGCCATCTAGTGTTAAACTAAGCAAAGCTTGTATTATGAGTACTAGATCTATATATATAAAAGAAAGTCGTGTTAGTTACACCACTTATAACTCAAGAACGGCAGAACAGATTTGGCTGAAAATTGGTAGGGAGGTAGCTTAGAGCTAGGAGACGGACATAGGATACTTTTTATCCCGTTCGACAGCGTTCCCGTGTGACTTGACATGAAACGTCAGTCACTATAAAACGTGGTATAACAAAACGCAAATGACAGCTATGTAATGACGTATGGATGACAATTTGATATTTGTAAGAAATCAATATTAAAACTACTTCTATCTATATATATATATATAAGAAAGTCGTGTTTGTTACAACACTTATAACTCGAGAACGGCTGGACCGATTGCCATGCTTTTTGATTTGTTGGATTTGTTTCCGTCCCGAAAACAGAATACATCTTAAAAACAATGAAAACTCGATATGTGTAATGAATACTTTCATTTCAATAAATGCTGATTTGTTTATTACATGTAAAACTTTTGTTGTCCATAGGGTGATACCAGGAGATCAGATAGTAGTATTTCATGAGGGTTGTAGCTGGGGAGCACGAGGGCGGTACCAGGAGAGCACGTAGCCGTAGTTGATTAGGGTTGATACCAGGAGATCAGATTGTAGTATTTCATGACCTTAGAGTAGGTAGCAGACATGAAGGGATTACCAGTAGAGCAGGTAGCAGTAATACATGAAGGTGGTACCATTAAATCGGGGAATGGTAGTGAAAATCAAAAATAAACTAGATATCTATTGGCAGCACCCATGAGTTTGGCTCTAAGTTGCAGTAGATGTATATGAAGGTGGTTGCGATCTTGCTGAAGGGCCGCGATTAGCATAAAAAACTAATTCAATCGGCAATATTAGTAAATCATGTGTTTCTTATTTACAACCTATATACAACTTAAAATGATTACTTAAAAACAATCAGCAATATTATCATCGACTCTAAGGCGGTACGAAGTCCGCCGGGAAAGCTAGTAACTTATAAACATCCTTATACATTTCTAAATACAAACATATTATTGATAAATTACACCCAGACACAGAACAAATGATCGTGCTCATCACACAAACATTTGTCCTGGGTGGGAATCGAACCCACGACCTCCGGTATAGCAGTCAGGGCCACTAACCACCAGACCAACACGCCAGCTTAAGAATGATATGGTACAGATATTTCGTAGTATTTCACATTATATACTTATACTTATACTGAAATAATTGCTTAATTAACTGTATTATTAAATCGTCAAAAACAGAAGACCTCTCAGACAACATAATATTACTAGGTACACGTTTAAACACACATAAGTACCTATTTAAGTCTAACAATACCACTCACCTACCAATCATATTTTTTTATTTGGCACAGATTGGTATAAAAAAACAAAAGAAGTGTCTGAAGGACAGATCCTCAAAGAGCTTATTTCTCATAGCGGTCCATAACATTTTATTAATACATTTGTCCAAACAATACTCTCGCACTAACGATAATAAGGCAAACCTCTCAGCCGCTCATTACGCTCATAAATATGAATGTTTTCGATATCCTCATGTTTGTCCGGCGATATCATAAGATCGTATCGTTACATTTTATAGTGTTAAGGTGCGATTCCGTGTAGTGCGACCATGCGACTAGTCACTTCGGTATCCAGAACAAATAATTCTGTCTTGGTCACTTTCAACCAGTCATTCCAAGGTGTATCGTGTAGCCCAGGTAGTAGTAGCAGTAGCCTTGTAAAGCTACTGGTAGGTACCAGTGCTGCAAACGGTAGGCTAAAAGCCGACCCCAATATAGTAGGGGAAATGCTAGACTGATTTCTATCTTGTTTTTTTTTTAAGTAAAACTTCAGCATTAATGAGTTGGCATATCCTTGTGTTTTTTCTATACATCTTCGTTTCTTATATACCACAACGCAATTTGTACTGAAGCACTCAAAACCAACTTATTTCTCAGTGTTGCTTTTTACTTGAATATAGCCATGATCATATTCGTGTTAGTCGCAATTCACGGAAACGCACCTTTACTCTATTCTTATTGAAAACGAAGCAATATTCTATAGGAATTTACTGAAACAATCGAAAATATAAGAACCTCGAAATCTTTAAGTATTTTCGTTCGTTCCAAAATTAAATTTGAGAGGTCAACATAAAACCGTTTTTATGGAACGTTTTGCTGCAGCTTATAATTTAATTTTCGAACTTTCTGAGCTTCTGTTGTTTTTTTAGTGACCAATAAATATTATTTTATTAATTAATTTAAAATAACTCAATATTATTATTGAGTTGATTTTGCTAATTAATCTTTATTTGTCAGCTAAAATTAAAATTTCGTTTAGGTACTTACAAGTTGCACTCGCGACATTGAGGGTTTTACGAAAACCTTAAGACAAAAAAGAACGGTTTGGCGGCAAATAAATTAATAACCTAACAACCGTTGTTTGTGAGGTGGTTGGATGGTTTATGAGGTGCAACCACTAGGCTGCACCTTAGTAATAGGATTTCATGTTCCCTTTTTGTATAAAACAGCAAATACTGTCAACAAAGTTTCCTACACATAGCCAATGAACTTTACCCCAAAACCAATCAGCCAGTACCACAAGTGAACTGTCATTACTCAATAATCGAATACAATTTACATATTACAATGGCGGACAATCCCCAGTGGCCTATAATGGACAAGAGCACGTCAAGCGTATTGATCGAGATTATCTTATTGTTGGACTAATACTATTAAGGATTGGGGGTAATAATGGGCAGTTGAACTGGGTTACAGATTTCGGTTTAGAGGTTTTCGGTGGTGAATTTGGTAATGGACAAGTAATTAATTTCAGAACTGCAGAGACTAAAATAATAATAAATGTAAATCGAAATTACAAAAAAAAAATAGAAAAACATCCAATCATAAACCAAAACAGCACCATCAATAACTAACAACTCGGCTTGATCACTCGCCTATCGACTGAATCGCGATCGCAATTTCCTCAATGAAATTCAATTCGGTTCGTGTGCTGTCAACTTAGCAATTAACTGGCAACCTTGTTATTGGATAATGGAGATCGCTATTGTATCCGGAATGCATATTGCTAAGCACGGCATTATCTTAGCACTGTATTATGCCTCAAATGGTATGGATCATTTACGCTAGCTCTGTTATTGTTGCCCTATTAACGGTTTGAATAAACAATTGTGTGAGTGTTGAAAGGGCTTAAATGTATATAAATAGAAGTGACGTCACTCTTAATGTATTTTTTGTATCGATTATATGTATTTTTTTTATTCTTTTGACAGACAGTAATATGTGTCAAACATCTCTATTTATCATAGGGTTAAAAAAACTGAGAACTTCACCGTTATAAAGACTTTTTAATGTAAAAAAAGTAACAAAATGCACCTAAATTGAAAATAAACTTTAAACCGAACTTTTCCGTAACACTGTTCTATTTGAACAGAAGCTAAAGATAGAGCCAATGCAAACTTGTGACCAAGTCAAATGTACCTTTGCCGTACCACAACGTCTCAAAGAAAAACTGCGGAAATGTGTGAGCGGGACAACGCTCTACAACGTGTAAAGCGCCATCTTGCTTCCACACCTACAACAGTTTTACTTTAGAAGGTAGTAGGTGTTCTGTAGGCAGCTGTAGGCAAGTCGTTAACGATGCTTGAAATACAATGAATGAATAATGCAGACAAGATTGCAGCCTAGCTTAGCAGCGAAACTATTATTCATCCTAGATTTAGCAAACCGGGCGAAAGTTGCACTGAAAATATATTTAAATAAAGTTTTTTTTCCTGTTTTAGTTTTATGCTGTAAAGGGTTCTGGAGATCAGATACATATTTTCATATTAAGTACATTTCAAACATTAAAACTATTCATTAAAATTTTAATGAGTGTCTTTGTGTATGAGACTTGAATGTTTGTAAAAACCTCTCCGACACAAGGATAATTTTTTACTGAAAAAATAGCTTAAAAAAGTTTAATTAAAAAAGATACACAGAATTGTTCCCTTTTTTTATTTTAAAACTACTTACATAAAACGTAACTCGTTTACAAATAAAAAGTAAAAATAATATTCTATTAACAAAGCAATACCTTATTTGCAAATACAAATCACTCAAAATATCACTAAATCTTTTTTTACCGTTTTCATCTCAAAAAAACAAAGGACCAACAAAGAAAGGCCTAACAAACGCCATTCTTAGTCTCCACAAGTTCCTAAAAGCTCCCTAATGCCTTATAATAAGCCTTAATATTCGTCTCTCGTCGACAACTTTGTATTTGTATGAACGAGAGAGAAATATAAGTTACCTAAGACAGATGGATACGATATACTTCACACGTCTTCAATGAGGCTTCATAAAAACCGGTTTAGTATAAAACCTTTTTTTATTACGATATTTTAGAACCTCTTTGGATTCACACATGGAATGGAACATATGAGTTCTGATCATTTTTGTAATTCTTTTTGATTGTATGAATGTTACCATTCCATTTTTATTTAATTGTATAGTCAATAGCCCAATGATAGTCAGGAGTATAAGGCTTGTCCCATGAACAAAAAGAAAAGAAAACAATGAAATACTTAAAAAAGTAGCCATTCGCTCTCAAGCTTAATTTTTTACATGTTATAAGTCAGACACTGTTATGTTCAGTATTAAACGCCGTCCTGCACCCACGGGGGCAAAGGACCCTCAAAGATTCATGGTATAAATATTAGAAAGATTGTCAGTCTAAAGTAATTAAGTCAAAATTTAAACTACCTGTTGAATAATCGAAAAACTACTTTATGACATCAGCATACAATACAAATCATTTTATCGATTGCGACGATACTAAAATACCTTATTTATTCAACAAAATCTATATTTACTCCAGTTAATCCCAATTTCCCTAGAGCCATTTCAATTCTAATCTAAATCAACATTCAATAAAGCTTACAGTCAAATATTTTTACAGTAAAACTTTCTGAGCACATAGTCCAACATCAACTGGGTCCTAAAAGAAAAGTGGAAAGTAAAAGAAAAAATATGTTTGAAAAGATACACGAAAAGTTTGTTCGGAACATGTGTTATTCGGTACCGTCGACAAAAGAAGTCGGTCAACGCGATAAGATTATCAAAACAAATGTGGACAAGGGAATTTGTAGGAGCTCGTGGCTAAGCTATAACTGCACAAGTTGATCGATCACAGGTTAAGCAACGCTTGATACGGGCAGTCGTAATCATAACGTGTTTCGGAAGGCACGTTAAGTTGTGGGTCCCGGCTGTTATTTATTCATCTTTGACTGTTTTCAGGGGTAGAGAAGCTAGAAAGTCTGACAACCAATCCTACTAAGGGGGGGGACCACTTTACCGGGGAGGAGGTCAGATAAGCAGTCGCTTCTCGAAAATCACTGGTACTTGACTCAGTATCAGGTTATACTGCCACCCGACCCTAAAAGATTTATGAAAACTTAGTAAATGGTAATTCATAAAGAACCACATAAGAAAAAATAAATTTAATAATGCCCGGCGGTAAAGTCTTTTAACTGCCACATCTTTCAAAAACCTCAACCGCTTTTTATTAAACATGTCTTTAAACATTCACCTATAATGCAAAACTAAATTGAAATCGCTTAATCCATTCGAGCGCTATGATGCCACAGACAGACAGATAGACAAACACGTCAAACTTACAACACAATTCTTCTCGCATCGCAGTTTAAAAATACTGAAACAATTCACCGGATTATGTTAAACTTCTTTGTAGCTGACTGTACCTACCAGCTTCGCAGATAGATTTCTAAGAGTTTATAGGTTTTGATATAAATATTTTATGTTTTCTGTATTTATTGGTATTTAGGTTTAAAGGTCACCTAACTTTTATCTGCTCCGATAATAGTTTCTTTTTCGAGATTCGTGAGTTTTAATACCCATATCTCTAAGTCCATCGTAAGAAGTCTGAGTACGGAAATAAAATACTTTAATAATTTCGTTTTTTCCTTATGTTTTGTGTGTAAAGTCATTACATTGACTTAAAAAAGAAATGTACTGACCTCAGATATTCATTTTATTTAAACTTTCATGTACAATTGCGGTACATAAGGCGGTCTTAATGCCTCAAGGCATTATCTACTAGTCAACTTTCGGGTCAAATGGAGAAGCAGCTGGAATAGGAATAAATAGATATCGATATTATCAAAATTTAATTGTCAAGTGGACGACATTATTAACATTGTTCTATAAGTCATACATATTTAAACAAAATCTCGTTTTGATGATCTCCCGTGGTAATCAATTACTGGTCATATTTGTGTATTTTAATAGAAGTGACGGCGTGTTATGTGTGTAAGTGATTTCATTACTCTAATCTACCACACGTGAAAATTGCGAAAAAAGCATACTCTTTACAAATATACAATACCGACCTTCGTAAACGTATCTTCTTATAGTTAAATCGCTAGAATGAGAAGAGTTTTCCTAGCTTTATTAGTACAGCACTTGATGTGAGCTGAAGCGCTCTCCGCAAACGCGCTGGTGTCCGGTTGTGTTTACGAAGACGGCGCCGACGTAAAGTGCGAATTACTCTGCGTCGTGTAGGTATTATTAAACTTACTCTTTTAGAAACAGTTTATTTTATGCCAGATAGTTATATGTAAGGACTAATATTATAAAGCTGAAGAGTTTGTTTGAACAAGCTAATCTCAGGAACTAGTTATTCAAATTGAAAAAATATTTTTGTGTTCAATAGACCATTCATCGAGAAAGGTTTTAAACTATATAACATCACGCTGCAACTAGTAGGAGCGAAGATACAATCGAAAATGTGGCAAAAACGGGGAAAAATATTCATCTTCGAGGGCTTCCGTTCAAAAAATTCTAACTTAAATCTTCTAACCACGCGGAGTGTTTATATTTAAGTACTCTTTATGGTTTTCTTTAGCTTGAGACTAGATGGCGCATTGTTGTTAAATATTATTAATTTTATTTTATTCACGAATTATTTATAAATTAATATGCTTTCCTATCAATTACCCATTCCAAACAATTGATTAAACGAAAACAAATGACGTTGTATGTCAGAAATAACAACGTTTTAGGAAAGCTAAACCAGTTGATATTTACACGTATAATGAAAGTAAATAAAGCCAAAGGGGTTTATTACGGTCTTAATCGTTCCGGGAAACGCTTGGTGCCAAAATATTAATATACTGCGAGAGATATTTACGGCAAAAAGATTTTATTACACATAAAATAAAGTCAATTGATGATTAGTTTTACCACTAATGCTAACTCATCATTCCCCTGCCCTTATCCCAATTATTTTATTTGGGGTCGGCGCAACATGTCATCTTCTTCCACCTACCACTAATGCTAACTATGGAAATTAAATTGAAATTTGAAAATGATAGTCCATGTATCGTTACAACAGATTATTGATAAATTTAGACTGTATTATCGAATATAAATCATCACCTCCACCAGCCATATAAAGATCTCAGCATTGATCACCACGATAGCTCTCGGTTTGGCGATTTCAAATCCCAATATACAAACTTTTTGACGTGACAACGTCTTAAATTAGGTTGCGGCTGGGAGTCACTTATGAAAAAGTGTAACGCCCGGTAACGTTACGATGAGTCACCGAACGAGAGAGAGGCCCGCCGAATGCCTTGCGTCTCTCTCCCACTCAACTATGATCGGTCTGCCGCGCGCGCAGCACTAGAGAATTAGGCGCATTGAATCGGCGCTTACATGTACAATGTTTTAGTAAACAAAATATATTTCTATAGTTAAAATTTGTGCAATTCTTATTTTCATTCAATTCCTTGTTCCTATTGTGCAATTTAATTATATTCATATCAATTAATATTCTACCTAGAAAAAGACGTTGTCACGTAAAATCTTCGCCCGTAAAACCGACTTTACAGGCAACCATTTTGTTTTCCTCACGATATTTCCTTTCTTTGTCAATCGATATCGATATAGAATCGATATTAATTTTCTCGTATTCCTCTTAAAGTTATGACAAGAATTTAATCTGTCGTACAATAATAAACAACTTGAAAACTCTACTTATCCAAGCAAAGCAAACGAAAAAGCAATTCCGTACGTTCGCCTCTTACTCCAAGTTTTTTGTTTCAGATTTTAAACAAAGCATGTCTTTAATACGTCTCTAAATTAAATCGAAACGTCTAAGAAAATAACAGTGAAGTGAAACAAGTGTGAAATGAAAACTAATAAGTCAGCGCCGGCCGTTAACTCCTATGGTCCGTTTATATTGGAAGATAAAGTTTCTCGTGATAAAGAAATATATCTGTAGCTTTTCCCTTCAACTGGCCCTTGGAGTATGTATAAGGAAAAGACTGTTTATAACGTAATTTAAAAAAAAGTACAGTTGAGTGTATTTTGCGAGAGAGTATTTGATTTTTTGATATGTAATTTTAATTTTATTAGCAAAGATTGAGGAGCTCGTGGCTAAGCTATAACCGCATAAGTGATTCGATCACAGGTTAAGCTATGCTTGACCCGGTTGGTCCGTAGATGGGTGACCATCTTTGTCATAACGAGTTCCTCCGTGTTTCGGAAGGCACGTTAAATTGTGCGTCCCGGCTGTTATTCCTACATCTTTGACAGTCGTTACAGGTAGTCAGAAGCTTGAAAAAGTCTGACAGCCAGTCTAACCAAGGGGTATCGTGTTGCCCAGGTAACTGGGTTATGGAGGTCAGATAAGCAGTCGCTCCTTGTAAAACACTGGTACTTAGCTGAAACCGGTTGGACTGGTAGCCGACCCCAACATAGTTGGGAAAAGGATAGGCCAATGATGATTGAAAAAGATTACAACCGAATAGAGGAGGTATGCGACAAAAGGTATAGTAGGAACCTCGTCACGAACAACAGACCTCTTTGCATACATACCTACACGTAAAACAAATTATTCTGTTGTTACTTTTTGTCACAACTTTGTTTTGGATTTTAAAATTTTGCTAAATTTATCTACCTACCTAAGTTTAAGTTTTACTTCAGTTTACCTAAGTTATACATTTTTGCATTATTAAGAATTTTATTTGTGAAACGTTGACTTATTCATACTCAGAGGACCAAGTACAATTACTCGGGAACTTCGAAACAGCCAATACTGTTATAAATTTAACAAACTATTTATAGTTGTCGTTCAAAGTTTTCCACTTAAGTATATTTTAATGAAAAATACGATTTATTAGATGCAATAACCTGCAAGTGGAAAGGGAAATTCTGATTTGTTTTATTTACGAACTGTCTTTATTTTTATTATGTTTTACGAAAGTTGAATGTTTTCATTAATCTCTCTACTCACGAACAGCTGGACTGATTTAGACGAATTTTGTTTTTCATTATTACTAGAAGGGATGGAAAAGTTCAAAAGGGCAAAGGGCTATCACTAGCAAGATAGTTAGACAGTATTTTTTTTATAGGTGGGTTATTTCTGGTGAGGCTATAACAACAATTAACAAACTTAAAGATCGACTTTAGAGGTGGTTGTTACGGTCATACATTTGGTGGTAGGTGACAAATACATTAAGAAGTACTCTTACATTTATTTTCATTTTTTTATATCTTTCGCCTATATGTACGAAACCCTAGTGTCGCAAGTCCAACTCACACTTGACCCATTTTTACTTAACATAGTGAGCTGAATAAAGTCTCTTCACTCAAAGGATTCTATTTTCTAACATTCCAAATAAGATGTGAATGTTTTAAATTTCCGAGGAAGTTGAATGTGAGGAAGTATACCGTCGGTGTCTCGAAACACAGCGGAGCTTACATTTCACCGCAATACAGTTAGACCTTGTATCAAGCCTTTGAAGGAAGGATTTTAAAGTAGCGAAATGTACGTTGACTAAATAAAAAATACAATATCTTTGCTCTATTGAAGATTGCATATTTTTTTAAATAGGATCTGAATTTATTATATTGAAGGTAGTTGTTGTTTTATGTGTATTTATGTGTCAAAAATTAATGTAATATAATATTGGACACACCTAGCCAAGAAAATCTAGCCTCAAACTAAGCAATCCTGTTTAATTACTAGACAACTGACAAACATATACTTTATACTTCTGCAAACTACATTTTATACCTATATAAAAATTACACCCTGACTTCTGTTTCATCTTTTAAGGATACTGTAAATACAACCCTCATATATTTTGGGGCATCTTAATTAAAAGTAACATTTATAAATTTTTTCATATTTAAAAAGAAACAAAAGGAAGCCTTGTAATAAAATGACTCCCATATTCTTCCTTTCAACGCTAACTCTATGGACGTACAAATATAATCTTACCGCCTTCACCATTTATTTTCATGCATGTGCTTTGTAAAAGCATTTGTTTGCTGAGATTCTACGAATGTCCAACATTTTTACAATTTTACAGAGTATTTTGTTTCAGTAATACGAATATTTCATAGAATTTAATACAAGCTTTCATGTTTTGCACGGCTGAGCAACAGGACAAAGGCCTCTTCTACAAAGAAAGTGAGAGATTCATCTTGTTTTTTAATGCCTATATTTCATCAAAATCAATATATTTTTTATTTCAAATGTACCTCTATCAGGCACGTTCAAGTCAATAGACTAGTTGCATCGTTTAATATAAAATTCGTTTACAGAAATCTCTCAAACAACTTCACAGTTTACTCTTGAAAAAAGTTTATATCACAAAGTTCAGAACTCGTTTTATTAAATGTTATACGTGCATGTAAGTCGCAGTACCGCTTACCACTATACATGTAGTTCCCTTAAGTGAAATCTAGATAATCTTCATACTCCATTATCTTAGTTAATTGCTTCAGAGCAGCTAAACTTGATCGTAATTACATTCACGCCTGCTCCATGAAGAGGTTGTTCTTCGCCGTTTTTAATCTAAGTTTAAATATTTAACAATTTAATCTCCATCCTTTGTACCCTCGCATTACAAACAGTACCCCTAAGTAAATATTCTCAAAGCAAATATTAATCAAGCTAACATTGCACTATCATAGCCTCGTAGCATTATGCTACGATATACGTAGCACCTCGTTAGTGCTACGAGCGTAGTCTGCGTAGCGAATTGAACGTTATTATTTTGAGGAACATTTTAGGGCAATTTATTTTGTGTAATAACTTGTGGTATGGTAAACAATATTTCTGAGAATACAAGCTACGTCATTACATTGTACCAGTATGGAGGTACATGAATATAATTAAAATTAATGTGAACGTGAATTACTGACTCACATGATATTTAGTACTTAATTCTTAAACAATGTTTATAGCAACATTGCAAAAATAGCTAATGTGTATGTATTTTTGGTATTAAGATTGAGTGAGTGTTTTAGCTGTTTATTTTTATTATTTTGATAATTCAAATCAATTTTTTTCAAAACACTTAAATAAAACTCAAAGCTAAATTCCTTTACTAATGTAAAAATAATAAACTAATTACACCAAAATTACCTTATTTATGTAACGTTAGTATATCATGACGATTGCATAATAATTAGCGGCAGGCTGTCGGAACGACTTTTAAAGTTGCTACAATTAATGAGAGCGAGTCACATACAGCTGACACGATGATAACATTTAGACTTTTAGTATCTTGACCTAATATTTTTGTTAACCTTTTTTCTGATTCTAAAATATTACTTGGTTTTAAGTCGCAATAATATCATCATCTCTCGCTCAATAAGGGATACAGCTCATATGATAATTAAGGGAACAAAGATTAGCTGATAATTTTTATCTTGTGAAATCAATTTATCGCGACTTTAATTCGTTGAGCGACTCACAACCAATTTGAACGATAAACGAATGTTTGTTACTTTGCGCGACAATTATTTATTTAATGTCCTAAAACTATTCAAGCAAAACAAACAACACCATGTAAAACTCTAGTTTCACTTAAAGCAATAAATAAATTGCCTATTCACGGTCCAGCCCACGCCAAGCCTTCCTCCGTATCAGTGAAAACGCATCTTTACCCCAAACAAATCACGAGTATTCAATATTATCAATAAGTATAGAGCTTCCCGAAGGTTTCTAATCTCTGCCGCGTGAGGCGACCCCTGTCAGGGCGACAGTTATTAATGTAAGCCCTGTATGAAGTGGCATACAAGGGTGTGGAATCTACTTAGGAAGATTTGAATGCAACTAAAAAGAGTTCATATTTGTTTGAGAACGGTACGTAAACGTATTTATTGAGATAGTCCGACTAGTTGTGGACCGAACCGGATTCCTTGTTGATGAAATATCTTGCGACCCCTTCATTGAATTAACTATGGATTATATTGTCTTTAAATTTTGAATAAATTATAACCCAATATTTATTTTACTAATACAATACGGTACTTAAGTTTAATTTTATTACTCATTAATCGAAGTCTTTTAGAAGCCCTTAAAATATCCGTAAAATTAATTGACATTGTAAATTAATCTAAGCACATAAAGATAGATTGCCCTATGAAAGTACCGCAATTTGATGAATATCCAATTATTTAAAAGCTTACAATTTCATTAGAACGAGTGACGAAGGTAAATCAAATATATTGCTTGTGTCTCTCTAACGACGCAAACTTTTTTAATAAACATGAACTATACAGCATACTTACTACAGATTTAGTGATTTATCTGTGACTAGCGGTCCCAGCGAACTATGTACGTACCGCCGAACAGTCGATGATAACAATGCAGACAAAAATACATACTTTTTGCGACTTTTCAATATTTTATCACCTTTGAAACCTTCTCTGGACTTTCACGAATCATTCAAGACTAAAATAAGCCAAATCGGTTCAGGCATTCTCGATTTTAAGCGAGACTAAGAATAGCAACTCATTTTTAGATATAAGAGAAGAAGAAGAAAGATTTAAAATAATCTCTTGTTATATGACAGCACACATGACCAAGAACAAGAGACACATAGTATTGTGTCAAAAGAAATTATCCTGTCTACCTTCTCGCCGTTATCCATTCTAAAATACAAGAATTTCGTTTGTCCCTCAAAATGATAAAATTATTTAGACAACGCTAAACCGGTAATCTGATTTGTGTTCTAAATTCAGAGAAACTCAGTGAATATTTAATAAACTTTCTCTTTGGGTACCCAAAGTTAGTTTTGCACTATATATGGTGTGTAGTTTTGGATACCCTATTAACTAAGCTGGATTCAACGGGTTCTTGAATGGTACATGATGTGTCTAATTATGTTAATGTGAAATTTAAACATGACCAAAACATCATATACTTTATATTTTCTCCGAACCTTTCATCTATTCGAAATACACTTTAAGTATAGACAACATTTCTGTCATATTTCGTGTAAGGTGAACAATTTTATCAGAATATTTTCGTTTTGCGAGTTCGTTTTATACATGAGTTTATTGAGATGTATTTCTTGAAATCCGAAAACCAAGCGCATTCCTGTCATAAGTGCGAGTACGTATAAGCAGCGGTATTGACAACTAAAAAGGTTTAAACACACGAGCCTTCGACGAAGCTCAAAAAAATTATTTAAATGGTGGATAAATGCAACAATAAATACAATTATTTAAGTGTTTTGGACCCCTCGTTAAATATTTTCAAATATTGTGCAAACACTTGACTTTTTCTGTAGATTATTTTAGGAATAAATATAACGGTTTTTAACGATATGCATTATAAAAATAATTAGCCTATATATCTGGCCGCCTTGGCAAAGGCCATCAATAATAATTGAAAGTGTCAAATTTTTTTTTTGGAATATTATTATCATCATCTGCACTTGACCTAACACCAAAGGTCAAATCTTCAATATTAAAAACTCACCTCGATATTGACACGAGACGTATTGGAGGCTCTATCAGAGATATATCGTTGAGATTGGAAGCCGGGTCGACGACATATTTATTGCTTCCAATCGTTATTATAATTTATATCGATATTTTTATAGAACCACTATAAATGCTAAGAACGTGATGTAGTTATAAATGTGCAACTAGATATCATCACACTGTATTTTTTTAGCTTAGATGCCTTATTTTTTGGGTTGTTCTATGAAAATATTATAATAATTTACTTAACTTTAGCACATCGCCATCTAGTTTAAAGCTTAGCAAAGCTTGTATTATGTGTACTAGACGTCTGATAAACATATTTATAATTTAATAAATAAATACATACATGTAATAATATATTACACTCCGACACGGAACATAAAATCGAGTTCATCACACAAACATTTATCCTAGGTGACTAGAATAGACCAATAGGCCAGTCAATTTTATGTTTCACGTCTTTACGTTGGATCAAATTAAATTGCAAGCACTTTTCTTCTAACATTTCACTTAACAGACGAATTTCATTTTTTTTTGTTTTGATCAGTTTTTAAAACTGGGTCTGATTGTTACAAAAATGCGCTCGGTAATGTAATTAAATACATAAATAAACAATAATTAAATGCGGACAATATATTATCACATACATTGTTCTGAACCCAAAGCTAGAGCACTTGTGCTATGGATTTCAGATACAATGAAGGTACCACAAACACCTAGACCCGAGACAATATAGAACGGTGAAATTTTACATTGACCCGACCGGAAATCGAACCCGGGACCTCAGAGCTACCACGAGCACCTTGAAACCAGTGCGTACGCCACTCGACCACGGAGGTCGTCAAATTGCTTAATCGGTAAATGTATTATTCTTCTGTGTAAAATTATTAACAATATCATATAGTTTACACACATGACGCAATTCGGCGAACGCCATTGTCCAACAGGAGACCTCTACAAACTAACGTAATTTACATAATCTGCTTACGATTTTTGCAATGTAAATTCCTAGTCTGCACTAATATATGCGTGCCTAGCGTGTAACCTTGATTTGAACCACGTATAATAAAATAATAATGACAAAACATACAAAAATTCATTTTTAATATTTTCGAAATACATAAACGGTGAAAATGTCAACTGTTGAGATATCAAAGTTCATGAGAAACAGCCTGTTGATAAGCAGACAAACAGCCACATAGAGTCACTAAATTGATTACCAGCGCCCGCGACTTTGTCTGCGTGGTTTTCACGATGATTTAAATTCGTTTTTGCTGTGAATGAAACACCCAATACTGAATACGATATCAATTAACATGAAAACTTATTCGCCACCCTGTATAACATATAATAATTTATTCAAACCTCTAATAACAGTTATGACCTCATCATGAAAACAGGTATTCATTTCAGTTCACAGAAACATTCGTGTAATGAATACTACCTCATTTTGGTGGGCTCCCAGACAATGGACAAGCATTACGTGTATCATTACACGTTATTAACTAAAACATACTAATTAAAGGGTCTAATTTGAATAAATACTGTTTATTATTTGGGTTTCTGAAAAAGGTAGAAATATCTTGTTGCATAGATATTGTTTGTTTTGATTTTATTAGTATCTACCTGAGTAGTAACAATTAAAATCAAATTCATGAGCCATCATAATTTTATTGATTTGTGTTGGTGTTTTTCTTACCACAACATTTTTAAATAAAAAAATGTTTGAAGAATTGTGTATTTGAAACATAAAAATGTATTTCGGTTTTGATTTAAGCTTTCAAAGGATTGTTTTATACAAATATATTTCGTAACATTTTACAAATCATATGATATCTATGTATAAAACATTCAACAATTTCCCATTTCAAACGACAGTAAATTCTCCAGAGTTTGTGAAAATAAATAGAAAGGTGCATGTTTGTAACACCGTCGCAGAAACTGCTAAACAGATTTGCACTAAATTCAACATCCAAAAAATATATAAATTAGATTTTCGTTTTGGTATTTCATATACGTACCAATTTAACGGAAATAGGAACTACACGAAAACGGGACGCAATTACTGTGCAAGTACAGTCAGCAAAGTAAATTGATAAATAAAGGCAAATTTAACAAAAAAATGACTTTTATTTATGTTAGTATTTAAACCGGACAATCGTCTAAACAATTTAGATATTCAGTAAGACTTGTATATTCATTACTGTAACGTTTTAAAAAAATCGATAACTTAAAATAAAATCCTGATTTTTCATTTTCAATTTTTATACCATATAATCTTTATAAGTGTTAAAACCTAAAATTTACTCATTTTTGTATCTAAATTCCCAAAAAAGAATAAAAATGTGTCTTGTAAATTTGACAGTATTCATCACTTTTGCTTCTGACGGTACATTTATCGCTTCGCCACAGCTGATTTGCTTATAGTATAGGAAAGTATAGACATAGTTACTATATCCATTTCCGCCATAGAAAGACGGATATTACACGTCGGTGTTCCCGCCAATGAAAAGGTAGCTTCGGTATTAAAAACACATTTATTTGAACCTGACGTTTTCACAGGTTATTCGATTTTACTTGGCGTTTCTTGAAAGTATATACATACTCAGCTAGTAGTTGAGGTCAAACAACTGTTTCAGAGATTAAAGTGTACCAGCTCAACAATTTGGTGAACAAGTCGACCTAAGTTTATTAAACACAAGCCAATCAATTCTCTAAAAGGAAGTGTGGTAAAACCAAGGAATTAGTAAAATATGGTTTTTTTGGAACCCACCCTTAGGTATTAATTCGGTGATCCGTTGGAGGTTTCTCAGGCCGAAACCCGCGAAACGATAAAATATTCATATTGTAATTTTAATATTTTATTCGATATCAATAACACTGCTGTGAACCTTTACGTTGCTATTTAATCTGCAAAACAGAACGTTAATCTTCTATTTAAAAAAAATACATACACAAATGTCATATAAACCACATCACTCGCATACGGATCAAATTGATACAAAGTCTATTTATAACAACCGACAAAAAAGTTATAACAAAAATTATGAATGTAATATAAGCTCAGTAAAGAATTAGTTTATAACCAGTCATTTTCCGCGTGTTTGAGCCGAGGTAAAAACAGTTTAAACTTTTAATGAGTTCCTCTGAAACAGTTTACAAAGAAAAGATAAAAGAAAAGTCTTTCGAGAGGCTCACTTTACTCATTTCAGCGTAGTCGAGATTTAAAGAGTTAACGCTGTGATATGCTTGGAGGGTTTGAATGTGCAACTGGTGTTTTAAATTGTTTGCTAGCCATTTAGTCTTATTTATGAAAACTAAGTAGGATTGCCCACTAATGTTTATTTTAACAAAGAGGACAAAGACGCTCTGAGTGATACAATATTCATTTTGTGTGTGTGTGTGTGTTTAAATAGCATTGTACAGGATCGTAATTGTTCGAAAAATCAATGAGTTATGTTTATATTATGCCTTAGCTATCCACGAGCCACGGTTCAGATTATGATCTTGTAAGATTATGGTGATAAAGTATGGCTTAGATTTCTGTTGGTGAAATAATTTTGAAATCGTTTAAAGCGTAGGAGAGCATATTGGACAGTTGCGAGTAGAATGAAGCGAGTTTCTGTTTGTCTTGTGCTATCAATTTTTCATTCCCAATAAATACATATACAATCAAATACAGGAACTTGTAATTATTTATTTATTATCAAAAAATTATAAACTTTTAAAAAGAATATACAGATAACTTTAGCCTAAATCTAACAAAGCAAAAAACCGGGAGCAGAAACAAATCTAAACTACAAATTTTGATTTTTAACTTACTAAGTTAGTTACAAAACTAACGTCAAGACAATTACAACCGTGATTATTAAACACAATATTTAGAACTTATTTTTTTATTTGGTTACCCCCATTACGTTACAACACTACTCTCTCTTAATATACTTACGGTGTTTCTTTTAATATGTCCACGTGGTATCAAGATAAGCTAGAGAGCGTTGTAAAATCTGTAGAAATCTTAAATTAAAGTTAAGCTCTACTTACATTCACTGCGGGTCCGGATTAAACCGGAGTAACTTCGCGGTATCTTCGTATTCTTTTTGTTATTGTCTCGCTTACAACGCAAAATGAAAAGATTTCAGAGTTGAATGAACTTTATTTAACTTGTCTATACTACGGTAGGGTTTATTTTCTTAGTTGATAAGAGCATATTAGCGTTTAAATACAGTTTAATAAATATCTCATAAATCGTTTTGTTTATTTAAGTTGTTAGCAGTTTGGTAAAGCTTCGCGAAACTCTGTTATAATGTAGGTACCTCGTACTAACTTGATTAAAACAATTATTATGTTATTATAACTTTTGTAAGTATGATTGAATGGTTTAACACGCGTATTCATCGGGTTTGACTAGTTTCGAAAGCAACCGAAGTCTTTCTTGTGCTGAGTCGAAATTGTTCAACTCTTGTCCCTGCCGCCGCGTCGCAGAACTAGACGGGCAATCTCGATAAATTCGCGTGAGTAAACCGTTGTATACATATTCTGAAATCAATACAAATTGGTGTAGAGTTCTTTAAGAAAGAAAGATATTGCCAGACGTTGTGTTTGGAAACTTTTTAAGTATGAGGTACCTGTATTGATAATTAATAAAATGCTTCTGTTGTTATATTTAAGCAAATGTAATAGTGCTAATAGACCTTCTCTGTTCCTTCGTCACAGTTCTTTTTCAAAAATTAGTTTTATAGCTCTCAAATTCACAAATTGACGTCTTACAATTGTTACAGGCGGTAAAAATGACCATATATGTGTTTGACACCTAAAACCTATTTGTTGTAAAAATCAATAAAATTACATTTTTAAAAGAAAATTATATACAAACATCAACCGGTTACCACTTTCCTTAGATACGAACCAACATTTAAAGAAAATGCGTCCATGCCTTACAAATGTTTGCACCAACAGCACCAACTACACAACACAACAATTGCATAATCCAGCCGGATTTAATTCCAATCTCAATGTTGGCATAAAGAAGCACTGAGCCGTACTCTCTTGGCATACAGTATCGAAACAGATTTGGACCAAGAACAGCCAGCATTCGTTAATCTCTCAATCTGCATGAATCAAGCCTACCACCGCCTCTTAAAGCAACACTATTGTTCGTGTGGAAGCGAGACCGAGAGATAAACGGTGTAGAGCGGCATCTCTTTTCTACAAATGCAAAAATATTGCTTTATGATATATTGGTAGGACCTCAGCTTGTATACAATACAGTAGAGGCTTATAAAAGGAGTCCATATGTGAAAGACAATAGTTTTTATTGTGTACGGAAATCGGATGTATTGTAGAACAATTGTTAAAGAAACAACACATATGTGTGTTTGTTATATGTGTTTAATCGAGTTGCATAAGTATTTCTAATTTATTTAAAGACACTGCTGACAAACGATGAAGTAAAATATGGTGGGAAAACATGGATTCCCAATAAAGGAATATAACATTATACATGTTTTTGATACATATGTACATCACTCACTTGACAATAAAAGCGTTACTGACAATATATTACAATACTACCGATAGTACGCATCTAACTTGTCTATCAAAGATGGGAAACATCAAAGAGGTTCAACTATGGAATATTTCATTCCAGAATATTCCACATTTCACAACTATATGCGCCACGTACGACGTAAAGGTATTCTATAACGAAATACGTACGGCCGATATAACTTGGCGCTTCGGAAAATACATAAATGTTTGATAGAGCGAGATCAAGTTATACGATCTGGTTGTGTGGGACAGAGAAAGCGATAGTTTGTAGCTCTTTCCTGACGTTCCAAGAAACATTAGCATCACTGTACTCGATGTTACACGATTTTTTAATTACATGTTGAAGATATAATAAAAATGTATTTGTTTTTTTTTAACTATTGCAGCGTTTTTCTTAAGTAAAGACGGACTGTTATCTGTTTTTTTACCAATATTAAATGTACGACGTGTAACGATTATCGTCAACATACGGTCAGTGTTTTTTTTTTAATAAAAACAAACATTCATTAGACATACATACAAACTTTGACGTTCATAATATAAGTAGGATAAATAAAATATTATATATAATAATATAGTTTTTAGTATATTACAGTAGGACATTAGGATTGAGGTTTTTGAAAAGATTCCTTCATGAATTGCCTGAAACAACCGTATCCGTATTCGTATAACCGTAACCTAGCTCTTCCAATGTATGAAGGTAAACACACAGTAAACACATTTTTTCGACAGACATCGTATTTACACCTCGTGTATGAAACCAACACAAAATTTACGACTTACCATATTGTATAAATTCATCATACCGCCGTATTTTTACACAACCACCTGGACATAAATTATTTAAATTGTAAAACAGTATGAAACTTCCGAATGGGAGACCCTTTTTTAAGCCTTTGGAAATATAGGGACAAAATGTATTGCAAAACGCCAAATTGAACTCCGTTTAAAAGGGTTTTATTGGTAACAATGGATTTGTTACAAAACCTCAAGTTGGAACAGCAATGATAATCTGTCAAGCTTTCTCGTAAACTATTTGGGGTTGACTTTTAATCTCACTGCATTTAATCATAGTATGCAATAATAATAATATATAATAATATCATGGGACAACTCACACACGGTTATCTGATCCCAAGCTAAGCAGAGCTTGTGTTATGGTAACCAGACAACTGATAAACTTGCTTATATATTTCTAAATACATACATATTAAACATAAATTACACCCAGACACCAGAACAAATGGCACAAGAAATTTCATGCTCATAACACAACATTTGTCCTGGGCGGGAATCGAACCCACGACCTCCGGTATAGCAGTCAGGGTCACTTACCACTAGACCAACAGGCCCATCAAAGTTTTGTATCTGCTTCGGATTCTTCATGTCTAAGTTCCTATAAAACAGGGTTACATGATCCCTGGCAGATCACATTTAAGATTAAAATTCTCACCAATGCTCTACATGTTAGACCAGTGTCTTTTCATGAAGATGTCTTGCAAAAGGAGAGAGATATGGATATGTAATAATAATAATAATCGTTCATTTTCCCTTCACAAGTTACTGAATTCTAGATTTACAGACATGCAATACAAAACTTAACTGTTCAAGTTGTTTATTGTTAACGCTTATCGACGTGATGATGAAAACAAAAATGGAGTCGCAGATACCTGACGGTTGCTAAGGAAGCGTGACACAGACCTGATCTATTTAGCTCTGACCCCAAACAAAGTGGATCAGGGCCAACAAAAGGGAAAGGATAACTAAATATTAACGAAATAACCTGTTAATGACAAGAGCTTATTACTCAGAAGTTCATCAAAATCGATACTCCTTAAGTAACCTTTAAAGTCTCTGAGTGCGGTAGTCAAAGAAGTTTTAACGGCATTTCAGATGTATGTCTTGTATTGTTGATATGCCCAAGTAGACTATGGAAAAAAATTAAGTAGAACCGGTACTAAGGATAGGTAGGTCATCATCGGCCTAGCCTTTTCCCAACCATGTTGGGGTCGGCTTCCAGTCTAACCGGTTTCAGCTAAGTACCAGTGTTTTACAAGGAGCGACTGCCTATCTGACCTCCTCATCCCAGTTACCTGGGCAACACGATACCCCTTGGGTAGACTGGTTGTCACTGTCGTCAGACTTTTCAAGCTTCTGACTACCTGTAACGACTGTCAAAGATGTAGGAATAACAGCCGGGACCCACAATTTAACGTGCCTTCCGAAACACGGAAGTAGGTAAGGATAGGTAGGTGTATATATAAATTAGTAATTAGAAAAAATAAATAGTTCTACTAGTTTTACATTTAAAATAAGATTCGAAAACAATGAATTGCGATAGCAGTAGGGTATTGAAATGAGAAAATTGACTTCAGCGAGCTTAAGAAAATAAATGTATAAGTAATGATATATAATCAGACATCTTCCTGAGAAAGAATGTTGAAATAAACTCAGAATTAGTAATATCATTTCATTTCAATATACATATTTTCTCGTATAATAGAGACAGTGTTTCATTAAAATACATTATTAGGAGTACTTATTTTATGTTTCTGCTTATCAAAAAATACATTATTGTGTGTTTTGTTCTTATTTTTAAGGGTTAGCGATAGCGTGGGATGCCTCCGGTCGGGTAGCAACGTTCTTGTGTTTTTAATTAAAAAAACCGTCAATTATTTTTGAAAATGAAAATCAATATTTTTTTTAATTACCAACATTTATTTACTAATATGAACCGGATCCTAACACAAGAAAAATATACATGATGTTTTGACTACACTAACTACGCAAACTCGGTACCTAGGACAAGCATTTGATCCACGAACGCTTGTTCCGAGTCTGGGTGTCTTTGTGCATGTGACTTGAACATTTGCGAAACTCCCGCAAAACAATGATTCAATTACTCACTGCTGGATCTTTATACAAGAAAATAAGCTAACAAATAACATTCAAACACAAAGAAAGACATGTTTAACAATGAGTATAACGCAAAAATAAAGACCTGCTTCATATATTTTTTTCCCGAACTCTCAAAGCACTTTCCTAAATTAAGCTAACAATTTTTTGACAAGTATTTTAGTAACATAAGCTCAACGTTTACGTCACGCCATTTTGAGAAAGGCAGCATGGAGGTTATATTCGGTGTATTCAGAGTGCCAACATAACCATTTGAGCGCGTACACAAATAAGCAATATACTGAGCAGTCTTACTTAAATATGTGCTCAGGAATTCTAAACATTATCTTACACAAAGAAACACGGTAGGCATATTTAATCTTCACGTTCAGAACAGGGATGGTATGGAGCTTTGTATCCGAGTATCCGAAACAAAAATTTTCGGATACGGGTATCTGAAATAAAAAATATCCGATCAAAATTTTGTGGTATCCGAAAGTATTTTTTTATATTTTCGGTTAAAATGTCACTTTATCTATAATACTTTTAGGTAATTTAATTATAATAATATAATTTGCATAGTCAATCATCCCATGATCTCTTTATATTTTTTTATAAATCCGAAACGGACTTAAAATATTCGTACATCTTATCCGAAAATAATGCCAATAACATCACTAATTCAAAACATATGCACAAGAAAGGGGTCTAAAAACGAAGAGATTACCTTTCGTAGTAAAATAAACTCAGCTCTTTGTAACTGTGTAATGTGAATAAAACGTTAACATTCTTCTCTACAAATTGCGAGAAATTTACTTTCAAGACAGCTCGGTGTAAATATGAACAAGTATTTGTCTCTGGAAGAATGAGTAAAGATTTTTTGAGTCCTAATTTGTGTTCTGTGTTTGTTTTTTGTTTCTCATATCATACATCAGGGTTAGCTGACTGACATAAGAGGTTACGTGAAACCCACTGAACGCGACGTGTCGCAGGTTGAATAAACGCGTAGGACAATGCTTTGATGTTAATGCTCATTGCTCATTGTTGTACTTGTGATTTGAATATTTTTTTAAATCCATCGCGACCTAAGGAAACACCTTACAGGGGGAAGCTTAAAAAAACAACTGTCTTTGTGATAAACTCTATTTTCACGTTGGACAGTGTTCTTGAAGAATAAAATGACCGGTAACACTTAATTTGCATCGCGCATTTGGTTAAATGCAATACTTGATTGATTTGTTGGTATCGTTTTGTAATTTACTTGAAAATAGCAAAATAAATTCATTCCGTTTCTATTTCTACAATTGAACTGCAATTCCTGACGTACGAGTGTTTTAGTGAGTGTAGCAAATTTAGATTAGATCGGGATCGGATAGTGTAAGCCCGTAGTCGGTATGACCGAGGGCCATAATTCCCCGCATTGCAGACAACACTGCAACAACCATGTAGTAAGCCTTGACATCAAGTTATAAGCTTAATAACATTTTGAAATTAATCGTTAAAGGTCAGAAAAACCAACCAAAGGTCGTCAATTTTGTCATCCTGTTAATTCACTTCTTAGGCGTCAGTTGATTTATCATGACACATACTTTTAAATAAATTAATTGAAAATGATATGAAGATCAAAATTGGTTGAGGCAATTTTTTGTTTTAATAGTTAATCAGTCAGGTAGGCAGTCGCTTCTTCTAAAACACTGGTACGTAGCTGCAACAAGTTAGCCAGGAAGCAGAAACCAACATATTTGGGTAATTATGGCCTATCTGATGTTGAAACGTTTATCCTCTATAGCTCATAGCTTGCACCACCGCCTGTAGGACCGAGCGGCGCTGGTTTGATTACCGTTTTCCGTGCACCGCGATCGACTGGTGTAATTTGCTTGCTATCATAAAACCAAACGCCCTTATTTGCTACACGGCAATATATTATTATTTGTGTACCAACTTCACTACTTACTGCCTACAAATCGTACTGAGAATTATTATAACTGTATGTTTCGCTAATTTGAATTCGAGCATTCGGACGAAATTTTAAATTATACTAAATTAAATGTGTCATAAGTCTGCTGCAAAATATGAAATACACTGCAGAAATATATCATGAAATACGTTGCATTTTTTGGTCGACTTTTCTCCTGGTGTCTTCTTTAACCATTTATTTTGTCAGACGTGTCTTAGAAAAATATGAAAGTTCAATTAACTTTGAAAAAGTAACATTGTATGCCTGCCTGCGTTTAGATCAAACCTGGACCTCGTGTGTACAAATCCACCCATTGTACGTCAAGACCGCGGTGATACTTTAACAAACAATAATGTATACTTAAGCCTGGGCCCTAATTCTGCTGTTTACAACGGCCGATGAATGAATGAAATTTGGCTTAAAATGACAATTTTCGTATTCCCTTAAACACATTAATTGGAAATTCGGCATACTATCTTCATATCATAATCTATACCCAACTACGCCATTAATTCAGAATTTTAATACCTTCATTATAATTTATTAACCATTATAGCTAAATTAATATCTTAAACACGAAAATTCACTTAACTAGTCCACAGACTTTAATGTTGCAAATTCAAACATTAAACATTAATTAAGGCCAAAGAGCGACCCAAAAAATCAACTTTCAAACCAACGGTCAACAATTTAAATGTAAATCCCGATTGATTGGAATCAATATGAAAGTTTGGGATGTAAATAAAAAGTTTTTAGTAAAACGACGGCGTTTTAATGCCCACTCAAACAAAGCGCGAAGTCTAATGGAAGCCACTGAATTTTAATCCAGACTGAACGACCTCGTATTGTTGTGGCCACGAGGTATGCGGGCAAGCAATATGATTTTATTAACGGTACGATTCAGAGGAATACGGTAAAAGAAAAGATTTAATGGAAACGAACGGAAACCTTCTGTGCAATAGAGGAACACGCGATGTTAGTCTAATTTTTACCTCACAAAAATTATATGTCAGTACCGTTTACAATAGTATGGGCTTGCTATGTAAATTGTGCTTGTTAAATTAAAAACACTGCCACAAATCACACAAAATTAAACTATTGGTAATTGGGAAAAAACATCAATAACTTAAATATTGATGTTTCATTGCCATGAAAGATTCGTAGGAATCATTATTCCTTTGTCTAGACAAACAATAGCACTTAGAAACGAACACTTTCTCACAGTATTCTTGGTACTAGCGGCACAGTCGCTGTTTTAGTGGGCCCATACTACAACAAAAGTTCTGATACCGGGATTAAACGTACAAAGTTAGACGTCTGATTTCTCTCTAAGTAAATCCGGATCATAACTGAGGTGCACGGAATAAAACAATTGTCTATTATCCTTATATTATTTTGCCTTTCATAATTTCATAGCAGGGTCGTTAAATATTGAATTTCGGTCTATGCAATGGGGTAATGACTAGATGTGAGAAGTATAAACCTTTTTGGCAAATTAGATTGATACTAAAAAAAAAATAACCCTGTTTGACGCAAGTTATATTAGATAGTGACACAATATATTGATATTAAACCATAATGAATGCAAGTATTGGTTTGTTGGCTTATTACGTTCTTTTGAATAAACATCTTGCAATAAAATTACACGTTTAAATTGAACGATTTAAAAACTAAGACACCAACCATACGAAAAGCAGAAAACTACTATGCTATTCTAATAAAAGTATTTGTTAAGCACCTATTATTGATTAGAAAAGTTCACCAACATAATGTTGTACAAAGCTTATAAAAAAACAACATCAATTCAGTAATGGAGGAGATTTTTTTGTTTTTCTAAGTTATTATTACGTTATACCATTGACTATATTTACAGCTGTTTTAATCTGGTAACGATGACGTATTATATTCCACGAACACAAAAAAAAAAACTTTTATATTGTGACGTTGAATGACGTCACCAGAGTTTTGAAACAACAGTCATTTTTGTTTCTGATAAGTTTAAAAACTTGTCTAATATTTTCCGTATCTTCCTTTGCACGTGCCACTGGTTATGTTTTGTCGAGTTATGGGAATCTAAAAAATTGTTGAGACCAATGAGCGCAGCATGCCGCTTTCTCTAAAGGCTTGAACAAGAAATTCTCTGCATTATTTAGGTTCCTAACCGAATTAATTATACCCCATTCAGGCAAACACTATTAAAACAATGTTATTGGTTCTTTAGATACAACCTTCCCAACTTATTCCTGATGAAATCGTGCTGCCGATTAAAACCACTGGAGTTTTTTTTCAGTTTCTTTACAACGACAGAAATATTACCTCCCATTAAACCACTTTTTCTTTAACTTTCAGTATAAATGTAGATGAGATGTATATTACTTAATTTAATTACAAAAGAATCTCCGTCATCTTCAAACTTCAGAGTAATTTGAACATAAGAGGACATATATCATCGGAAGCCGTATTTACAAGAGTTTTACTGTTAATTATCGTCGTTACCGAAACACCGAAGTTTCACAAAGTTTTCTAACTTCGCTACTTACTTCGACGTGCCATTGTGGCTTTGGCTTTAAGTGTAGTGATAATTTTGGGGGTTCGTATCCAAAGGGTAAAAATTGATCCCTTTTATAAAGGTTCTTTTTTCCATCCTAATGTCACCAGACTGTAGCCATAGTTGAAATTTTCACAAAATATTAATTTATATTGCCACTACAACTAAAATACTACTTACTTAAGTACATATTTTCCCATAAACTTCGGAAAGCTATTTTTTTATAATTATTCTGAATCTATCTTAATCTTGCCTTAAGTTAGGTGAAATTAATGATATGACTAAAACAAAAACGAACAAATTAGTTACACTGAAACATCCACCAATAACTTAACATATTTCCATAAACTAATTCATCTACTCCGTACCATAAACAATCCCTAGCAATATTAGTCTATGACGAAAGTTCGATCACCTATCGGCTTAAGGTATAAACTGTAACGAGGCTTTCAATCTCCAATTGAATTTTCCGAGAGACGGAAAATCTCACTCGTTACAGCATAATGGATTGCAATTTGTTTTCTCTGTATAGATCGCACATCTGCTGATTAATCTTTACGTAGCATTCATAACTTGTGTTTATAAATAGGGTTGTATGTCTGAAGGGTATGAATAGAAGTGCTCTAAATAGGTTTTATGCAAATGGTTTTTTTTTTTAATATGATATCTTTTTTTAAGGGTTACGTACCCGAAGAGTAAAAAAGGGACAATATTACTCAGGCTCTGTTGTCTGTGCAACTGTCAATCTATCTGTCACACGGCTGTATCTCATCTATACTAATATATAAAGCTGAAGAGTTTGTTTGTTTGTTTGAACGCGCTAATCTCAGAAACTACTGGTTCAAATTGAAAAATTCTTTCTTTCTTTCTGCGTTGTATAGACCCTTCACCGAGGAAGGTTTTAGGCTATATACTATCAAGCTGCGACTAATAGGAGCGAAGATACAATCGAAAATGTGGAAAAAACATGGAAAATTACTAACTTATATCTTCTAACCACGCGGACGAAGTCGTGGGCAACAGCTAGTAAAGAGATGTACCTTGATATCTTGCAAGTAGAAATTGATACAGGTGCACTTTGATTTTGGATAGCATTTGTATGAAACCCATATTGTCACTGTTTACGATCAAAAACGTTATAGACAGACAGACAGAATTATTTACACATTTATAATGAAAAGTATAACTTGCTTGTTTGAGATATATCTCAGTTATTGGAATTCTTAGACCTTATACATCTACATTTCATATTAGAATTGACAGAAATATTTGCCAATCATTAT
Organism: Trichoplusia ni; assembly: GCF_003590095.1. NCBI lineage: Eukaryota > Metazoa > Arthropoda > Insecta > Lepidoptera > Noctuidae > Trichoplusia > Trichoplusia ni. The sequence goes on from NC_039483.1 coordinate 662,657, forward strand.
TATTTATGGAATAAACAAGAAATTGATTGTTCTAACAGTAAGACTAATTTGTTTTGACATAAATACTCGCCAATTATTTATGTAATGAAAAAGCAATTGATTGTTCTACTGGCACAATCCATCCTCAAATCAATTTTGGTTTTTGTTGCTCACCAAATAAAGAAATGAAATTGTTGCTCCTCATTGTTTTTCATGAAAACCTATATTTTTATATACATACTAGCTGTTGCCCGCGACTTCGTCCCCGTGGGTAGAAGATATAAGTTATGATTTATACCTGCCCTGTTTTTTCACATTTTCCATTGTATCTTCGCTCCTATTAGTCGCAGCGTGATGGTTTATAGCCTAAAGCCTTCCTCGATGAATGGTCTATTCAACACAAAAATAATTTTTCAATTTGGACCAGTAGTTCCTGAGATTAGCGCGTTCAAACAAACAAACAAACTCTTCAGCTTTATATATTAGTATAGATGTGAGACAAAATAATCTAAATGAGAATAATGAAATGAAGGATGAATGAATAAAAAATAATTCAATCATTTTCGGAAAGCTCAATAAAATGCAACTAGAGTCAGTAATGTAACGTTTTAAAAGTGCCTGAAAAACAGCCTATTTGAAATTAATTATTTTGATTTGAAATATAATACAAAAAAAACCTTAATTGAAATCGATGAATCCGTTTTTAAACTATAATACTACAAACAAACAGAAAGACACGTGAAACTTTTCAAACCCCTCATTTTACGTCAGGTTTAAAGATAAGTAAATTCCACTAAAAAGTTCCTGAGTTCAAATCACAGACGCTCTCAACACCTATTCCTTAAAATCAAGTTTATAAATCTGAATATTACATTAAAAGAGGTTCTACCCAATAACAACCACGACCCAGTGAATACACCACAAGTGTAGACACCCCAGACACTAATTCCTGTCTCCAGATTATCCTTACAAAGGATTTAGTAAATGCCTCCCTCACAAAGTTGTTTAAACCGTAAATGCTTACCGGATGGAAAGGCTTCATTTTTAAAGGCTGTTCAAAACGTTACCGGAATTTCTAGACTCAGATTTTTGGTATTAAAATGTTATAGAGTTGTCTGTCTTTTGTCTGAAGCTTTTGTCATACTCGCGTTGAATTAGTTATTTAATTAAAATTTAAAGTTAGCTTGATGTATTTTTTTTTGGCCTGATACGCCTAAGTGTTTCATACCAAAAATAAACTTATATGATTTCCTTCTCCTAAAGTTAGACATAGGGTAATCTCCAATAGCTTGATAAGTCGTGTTTCTTCGTCTTTAATTAAAAGTAATGTATGATTATTTAAGTTTTCATTATTCATTGTTATAACGGCAACAAGAAACAAAATCTGTTAAAATGTAAACGTCTATCGCAGTTTATGAGATACAGTCTAGTGATAGAAGGACAGACAGAAAGAGGAGCCTTAGTAATAGGGTTATGGTACAGAACCTTGAACATAACTATAAGATAAACTATGTTTATTAATTAACATTAACAAAAAAAATACTGTGAAAGTAAATGAAAAACAAAATTATCTTTCAAATAGTACTAAGTAGTAATTATATTAAAATCCTTCTCACAACCCTGCATTAATGTTTAATAACTAGACGATTATACTAACTTCAATAAAATCTGTGAAAGAGACCGCCATTTTGACCCTCGGTACATTATAATTAGCACTAACATTGAGTATTAAAGCGTCCGCAAAACGATTAAAATAATAGAAGATGTAATAGAAGTTTCTCATTATATGAACCTAGCTGGACAAAAGGGCTTAAATTTTTATTGTCACGTGATATAATACAGTTTACTAGCTGACCCAGCAAACGTTGTTTTGCCTAATAAATTATTTCTAGTTGTATGTATTTTTAGTGCCACATTATAAAAAAATAAAAACAAAAAATTAAGTCCAAAAAATAAAATATTTTTTTTTAGTGTGAGCAACCCTTAACACGGGGTATGAAAAATAGATGTTAGTCGATTCTCAGACCTACTGAATACGCATATAAAATTTGGTAAAAATTGGTTAAGACATTTCGGAGGAGTACGGTAACTCATATCGTGACGCGGGAATTTTTTGAAGATATATTTATTCATAATTGTATTAATTAATTTGTATGTATGCCTTCCTAGAATAAACATTTTTATGATATACAAAACAATGAGTGTATGAAAAGTTATTTCTAGGTCGTAATTTTAATATGAAATTCTTTAAAACGCAATGTTTTAAAAGTTTCATTTTGCACTTGTAAACATTTACGTAGCAATATTTACCTACATTATTATATTTCGTTTAACATAAAGAATTCTCGCCAACCTAATTCCTATGAGACTACAGAGAGCGCTCAAGCGTTCATAACGCATCAAATTTTATTATCTCCCCTAAATTATAATTTATTTGTAATATCAACACATTTACAATAAGCCCTAGAAATTTAATAAAAGTACGTAAAATTATATTTACATAAAAACATTGAATAAACTGTCTGGAGTAAAAACTTAAATAAACAAAAAAATAACAATAATTTCCAGTCTATTCAAATATTAACATTAATAAAACGAAAAAATAAACATTAAATAGCAAACATTTTGTAACAATCACAGAAGCCCGCTATGAAAATATAACCCAGTTTTTGTAGATAGCAAATTAGCTTCGCTAAGGGCCCTTGAACAGAGCGGGTTCAGTATATGTTCCGCAAATTGTTTCTGCCCTATTCAGTTGGTTGAAACTCTTATTGCAACAAAAATCATGCATCTCTAAGTCCTAAGTAAAGTTAGTGTAGTTAAGTTAATAGTAACGTTTTGTATTAGTAGTATTTAATGTTATTGTGTAGTATTGAGTTGTGCTATACTAAAACATTTATCTTTTAAAACTAAGTCATCATCCCACTTCTATTCTCCTCTTTTGTAGCCGATATGTATGTTTTATTTAGCATATTTGTACAGAACCCTCAGGATCGCGAATCTGAGCGGACTTCATTTTTTTTATTAACAAGTGATAATTACTTTGTAATAAGCACATGAATTTGAAAAGTCATTCGTGGCGGGATTCGAACCTTCGATTTGGCAGTCCAACAAGTCCAGTCTATTAGTAGAACTAGTCACTTAGTTTCATATTAATAGATACAATAATTACTATAAAGTTATTATTTTCGAAATTAAATGAACCAATAACTTGTTACAAAATATAAATCACTTTTAACGAAATTTCTTTCAGTATTTCATTTACTAATCGACGTAATTACAAAGTTTTTAAAGCTTACTTTTTCTTCTCGACCTTTCAACAAGATTAGCAAGTAATTGATCCATAAACTAAAACGAAACAAAAAGATATTTTGTTTAATTCTCATTGCCAAGACATTTAACATGAAATAATAATGTAGACTAACTTTTACATTATTGGGAATAACATTAAATGTTCTATGAAAGTCTTTCGAAAGTTTCGTAAAGTGATTATGAATGTATAATTACGCTGTCTTGGTTGACTTTGGTATTTCCTTGAAATATAAGGTCACTCTTCTTGCTTCTATTAAAGTGGAAAGTTGTATCGATTTATTGGAAGTAGAACAGTAGAATTATATTCGGTACTTTCAGGCATCGCCGCTCTGGTGAAAACGGCTTAGCAGAGCTAATATTTTGATCATACAACAAGTGAGAGATGTCTGCGAGGGTTGTGTTGCGAGGTTTGTTAAAAATTTTGTAACAGCCGAGCACCGCACAATAATACGCATTTTCACAACTCCACTACTCACCCCTGTACAACACATTTTCTTAGCACAGCTTCGGGTCAAACCCCAACACATTTTACACTATAGCTAGAGGTCCTCGCGCGGCGCGTTTTCTTCGCATATCGATGTTGGAACTACAACCTAAGGCAACCTGTCCACCAGAGCATAAAAACAGCAACATATTAACCAAATGGATTTTCTACTGAGCAGGACAGTTTTTGTACTATCTTATTTGATAATATCTGCGTTCACCGTTTCTCGGTTTCACTGCCTAGGTCTACTTCTGTGGACAGGCAGTCTTAGTTGCAAATGACACTGCCCACATTGTTATTGATGTAAAATATCAAACTTTCATAACATACATTTCAGCTTTTCATTGGTACTTTTACAAAATCAACACCTGTTATCGCGTAACCGTATAACCGTACATAGCACTAAACTCTACAAACCAAGACATCTTACAACTTCATCTTCTAACTGAAACTCCAGTTTAACTTGAGTTTAAACCCCGCTTATCTCCTTTTATCAAAAGCTATAAAGCTGAGATACTCTCCCGCGATACCAAGCATTATTTAAACAATTATAATATCAAACTTTCTTAATAATTCTAAGATCCCATACACCTGTGCGAAAGCCGGAGAAGGTATGGTATATTAGTATTTTTTCCATGGCAACTCAAAAGTGTGTCAACTTTTATATCTTTTCTTTTTTTTAAAGCCGCACTAAAGAATTTAATCCTTGTATCGCGGGGTGTTTTACAGACATACAATTCACATGCACAAAGACACCCAAACTCAGATCAAGCAGTCGTGGACAACAAAAATGTTTGCCCTACGCGGGGATCGAATTCGTGGCATGTCGTACAAAGTGGGCTTGGCGTGATGACCTCAACCACTCGGTTATCCATGCAGTCAAATATCTTGATTGCTTGATTTTTTTATTTAATGGAGAAAAGGTAAGATGCTTATAGTTCTTAATACTTTTAAAAAGAAAAGTGCGGCGTTAGGTTTTCTTACCAGTCAAGTCTATGTCATATTATGTCATTACCTTTCGCATTAAGAACGCTGTTCGAAAAACTTAAATAGATTTAAAAGCATCTATCGAATTACGAAATATTTTTTATTCTCTAATGCAAGGTATGTTACAACAAGTACAAGTTCTTTGAATATTAAGTTTTTATATGTAACTCCCCACCCCTGTCTGTCTGCACTGTGGCATCATAGCTCCCGAACGGATTGTGCTAATTCATTTTAGTTTGTTTTGTAATAAAGGTAAATTATGCGAGATTATTCTTAGACATGTTTGAAAAAAAAGTTTTGGCAGTTTGAAATCTTTAACTATTTCTACTGTTATTAACTTGAAAAATAATTAAAAGTCGAATGTTTTAGATAAGTCTTAACAAAGAACATATTTTAGACTAATAAGATACTACCACACATGAAAGATTAAACAAACCTCATCGGCACATAAAACACCACATTTTCACTTAAATACCGCACAGACGTCCCCATAGCAACACACCAGCACCGTATAGTACAGCCAGCAACTAAAGGCAAATATTTAATCAGATTTGCAAAGAAACAGTACTTTTTAAATTAGTATGTAGAGCTTTCTGATAATACTGTAGAGATAATATTGATTGATTTTTAACTTAATATTTTTTATATTATAAAATGTGAATTAACTAAATAAAAGACAAACTAATACACAAACCACTAAATTAAATAAAAAATAGATATAACCTCAAAAAAGTAATATCCTATCAACCACCACGTTCACAATATCGCAAGCATTCTAACATTATCATTTTCAATGCGGAGAAGATTCCTTAATGCGGGAGTCGTCTTTGTTTTTTTAAAGATCTTAACCTCCGTTAGTCTCCACGAGCAAATTGATCATCTTCACCATGCTTTTTGGGCAAAGGAAGGAACTGGGATGGGCTTTAGTCAGGAGAAGTCTGATACTCCTTCCCCTTACCCAAACCGAAAGGAAACATTTAATGATTTTCGAAAAAATATCCTTTATTGTGTTAGCCGACTTTTGTTGCCAACAGTACCTACATTCGTGTATCATGTATGTTCGCCATTATCAAAGTTTCGCAAGCCTGTGTTTCGAGTAGTTTTCGTTGCTCACCAATCCGCACCGAGTTAAGATTTCACTTGTTAGTTCGTATAAATGTTGGGATTGTGAGAAATGTCTTTGAGTGAGCTTAACGAGAGATTTGAAAGCAAGTGAGTGTGACTCTGTAATGTGAATACACTTCACACGCTTTCTTAGTTTTCTTTAAATGATATGTTCGTTTTGGATAAATCTTTTAAGGGGGTTAAATTGAGGAGCTTTATTTTGTTTTCTTTGATATTGATATGAAGGATTGTGACATTGGTGGGTTTATTAGACGAACTATTAATAATAAAATTGAGCTTGATGAGTTGTTTGATCAAACTCAACTTTATTGTAACTATAAATTGTATCTGTAATACTACCTTTACTCATGCAAACCTAACCCAAACCTAACTTTACAACAATTTAAAACGATAATACAGCTCAATTTCTTAGTTTTAATTTTTGCAGACAAAAGACTATTTAATTCAGAACGCTAATAAAACTTTGGGCAAAGAGAAACTAAATGTTTATTTTAAACTAGCTGCAGCCGGCGGGTCCTCCCTCTACTAATCGAAAATGATCCCACAGGAACATACAATCGGGATAAAAACTATCCTATCCAAAGTGTTAATCCTGGTTATAAACTATATGTTGACCAAGTTTCGTCTAAACCCGTTCAGTATTTTTTTCATGAAAGAGCAACAAACATGCATAAATACAAACGTTCACCTTTATAATATTAGAAGGATATAACTCAACTCTGTTTATCGCCTCGTTTTGTTAACGTTCGCTGAATTAACCTAACCCATTACATTACCGGATTTTGCATCGTGCAGCTAAATAGTTTAATATTTAATAATCCTTTATTCGGTTCTCATGAATCCCACAGGATGAGATGCCGGAGATTATTCCTCACTGAGTACCAATGTACATTACACCACACTTTGATAATGTAGACTAATAACGAAACTGAACCTTGTGTCCTTTGGAATAAGAGTCATTTTGTTATTGAAGAGTTTTATGATGAAATGCGCTCGACCGTAGCTGAATACTAAAAGGTTACTTAGAGTATAATATTTTATATATATTTTGTTGCTCTTTTGCTTGTAAGTTGTATAAAAAACTACAAATAGATTTCGTTAGAGAATACCTCACTCGACTGGTAGAGAATGCCTCAGACGTTTAGGCCTGATCACACGGGAGCTTTTTTAACGCGCGTTTTTTAGTCCGCCATTGTAAATACTCGTATATAAGAAACGTAAATAAATAAGTAACTCTAATCTCACGAAAAGTAGACTCCTTCAGGCTCAAGATAAATCTAGTTTAATCTGTTAGACGGACTTTTCTTTTTATTACAACATTAGTAAGACATAAACTGCTAACTGTAAAATTGACTCTACCCGCACCGAGAAACTGACTTAAGTACAGACGACTTTGTATTAAGAAAGTAACTTCAAGATTAAAAAAAGAACTTAAAGTATTTATAAGATTACTTTTCATAAATAAAACTGATTAAATACGTGTCGGACTCGCTACACTTAGGCACCGTACAAATAGGCTGAAGAGAAACTTGGTCACCTGTCAATGTTATGACGTTACTAGTCTTTGCTTGACCTTTATTTTGAAAATATAAACCGTCTAGCTATAATGGTGCATGAGATTTTGATGATAGACGGACGTATAGACCGACAGCAGAGGTTTGGAAATGTTGTTTCGCTTTTATCCCTTGGGTAGAGCAACTATGTATAATAATACTCTATAGATAATACCAGCCTGTATACGTCCCACTGCTGGGCACGTGCCTCTTATCGTGTAAGGAAGGTTGGCGATTTCTGGTTTCCTCACGATATTTTTCATCTCCGTTTTGTCAGTGGTGTCTATATATAATTATATGTCAAGAAATTTAACCCTAATGTCGCGGGGATTTCGCAAAAGCGCAGTCACATTCCTACACGGGGATCAAATCCGCGACACGTTCCTCGTTATGGCATAATTTTATAAGTACTTTGCCTGCGTTACCACTATGCCACCAGAAATCTTTATCATTAAATAAATATTAAATTGCATCTCTAATAATGACACTATCTATCCGCACTTATGCAATTTATGATTCGTGCAAAACAACGGGAGCGTATATTTCGTGGGCTGTTCAAACTGCAAGCGCTCGTTAGTTTCTGCAACTACTTTGTTTAACATATCATGTGATACGAGAGCTCTCTGCCTTCATATTTGTCATACGTATTGTTGTGACGTCATTAAGGGATTGTTTTGAAGTATGAACATGAGATTATTTGAAGCTGTGGTATAGGTATTTGGTTTTCATCGTACTTTAATCAATAAATAAGTAAATTTAAAGTATTTTGAATTTGGTCTGATATTAAAATTACAATTAGATCTAATATACCTCATTTTTATTAGCATTTCCACTTAAGGTATGAAAATGAAAGTACTTACTAATTGCGACACAGCCCGCGTAGACTTTATGCTACGCCGTAGACAGCTACGTCGTAGCAAAGCATGTCCGTAGAAGCTAGTGAATTAGAGCAAAAAACAATTTGATATTTACTACGACATATACACTTTTAGCCACACATATATCTAGAACCTATTTTAAAACAAAAATCATTTCTGTTACCAGCACTATCGACATACCGATATATTCGGATATTGGTACGAAATAAGTTAACACCACATACCAGTGCATCGCAGGTCAACCAACCCACAGCTGCAGCCGAGTGTTCATAGATTGGTTTCCAGATCCAAGGAACGCCGAACTCAATACGTTTCGTAGGGTGAGTGCATATTGATGGGAAATTTGTAGAATAGTTTCAGTTTGTACGGATTTTGTTAAGGTTAAATGTGTAAGACAAAAACAATTGGGGATTAATGTTTGATAAACGAACGTCTTGTGTGTTTTAAGATTTATTTACCACTTAGCATTGCCTGTATTGTGTTGCACTGTTTGGAAAATATCTTTTTCTATTTGAGTTAATGTTTTGACATTACATTTTATTTAAATTTAAAACTATACACCGTGATTTTTAGTCGTCTTACAAAAGCAGCCCAGTTCATGTATCCAATGACTAGAACACGTTCATGATAAAAAAAATAGGTATTTATGAGATTTGAATAAATTTAAAATGCAAATTTTATTCAATATTATGATGCAATTCGTAGTTTTTTTTAAATCAACATGTTGTCAGTGCCATAGGCTCTCATTCAGAAAAGAATAAAACCAAAAAAATCCTTCTAGATTCAAATGATTACATTCATCACTATAATTTCACTTGATGCTATTAATTGTTTGTTACTTTTTAACTATTCTGGGACTAAGAAATTTCATCCTTGTGTTGCACGGTGTTTCAAAATCATCATCCGACTACTTGCCCCAAGACACAGACTAAACACTTATCCTAAGTGGGGAATAAATCAGAGCCGGCACGCACATTCGTTTTGTCGTGGTTTCCTCAACCCTGTTATCAATAGCGTAATTTAAATCTTCAGTGTAAATAAACTATAAGGTATGATTATTTACTTTTCCCACTCAGCCCGCTGTAAAGTGCGGATTAACTCGTCTCCAGTGCGGAGGCAGCTTAATGCCTCACTACCGCTTGCTCTCACAGGTGCCATAAAATCGATACGACTTTGATATGAATTATAAGATAGCTGGAAACCTTTAGATGTTAGACTTATGTTGGAAAATGTACTTAAAGAACGTGGAAATACGTTGCTTTTTAGACAATTACTTTTTACGAGACATAATAAATGGAAAATAAAGCTCAAGTTGAAATAAATTAACAATAGGGTATGTGACAAAAAAAAACTGTTTAGTCCGATAGACAGATTTACAAAAAATATTGAATACGTATTTTTCATTTTATCACACATTAAAGGTCAGGAAGATTAAAAGCACTGAAGATTATGGAATGTCTGGTAGTGGGGGCTAAGAACATCACTTTTTTGTAAAAAATCAGATTCACTGTAACCGCTTCATTTCTTGTGGCCGAGATAAAAGACGAGAACGTAAGTATACAATATTTTTGTAAAACTGTCTGACGGACCAAACAGATGTTTTTTGTGTCCCTCTCTTATTACTTTGACATGTAGAAGACATCTTTAAGATCAATTTGATACCTTAAACCTAAGTAATTATGAGTTTAAACATTGCTTAAAGATCTTTTGACTCACTTCAGAAATTCGACCTTTAATCAGTGCCCATTAGGTAGTTACCGTTATTACTTAAGCACCTACGACTCTAAGGAGATTGCCATAATGATATCATTATTATAGACCTTTTCAAACCCAAGAAATGTAGGACTAGGGATGTCCTACAATAGACATTCAAAGTAATCCTAACGGACTTATTTAATGGATAGGCATTTAATTCAATTAGCATATGGGAGGACCAATTTATCCATTATCCTAGACTCAAATCCAAAATACATTTGAATGCAAAATCTGAGGTTTATTTCAGCCATACCTACAGGTATAATTTATTTAGTAATACTTTTTAATCCTACAATAGAAAGGGATCTCGAAATGAGGGCCTCGCATTCAGAAGACAGGATTAATTTGAAATGGTTCGACGAAACGGGAAAATTCAGTATGCCGATGATTTTATGCTTAATTTTGTCGTCGAAAATGAAAAGCAATTAGGCAAAGATGTTCGTTAAATAAATTATAACGAGACTGATTAAAGATTTTATGGGTGCTTGTACGAAATTGATGATCTTATTAATGTATAGGTTAAGTACTATTCCGTTTATTTTGTATAGCTATGAGAATAATTTGGAAGATTATAGTTAGATTATAGAAGCTTGAGTTCTTTATAGTTACTTTATGTAAAAAGATTTCCATTTAAATCATAACTTCAGTTATAAATCATACTTTGACTGCAAGAATAGCATGTAGGTTAGGGTCGCGCAAAACCCATTGTTAGCGAGTGGTTTGATTTTCGTGCTTGGCGCGTAACACCCCCCTTTTTAGTAAATAATAGATTTTAATAATATTCTGTGTAATCTGAAACGTTTCAAGACCCTGATGAATAATCTCTTAGTAAAACATACTCTTCTGATGAGCAACAAAAAATGTTTTAACTTCCTAATTCCAACCGAGTGATTTAAAAGTGACAGAGTCACAGGCACCCCTAAATATTGAATAACAAAACACCGCGACACGTCTGCCTCATGTTTACAGGCGGTGTCGTCAAAATATCGAGGACGCGTCATGAAAATAAAACTATCTACTGCGAAACGTGACAGGAATCCTACACTGTGGCACAATGTATAGGGCCATATTTATTTATTGCCCCTTCGGCTTGGCATGTACCACGTAGGCAAGGAAATTTTGTTTTATTGATATTTGATATTAAACACAATGGATGAAACATGTTGTATTGATGTTCATTGAAAAGGAGAGGTGTTTTGAATAATAATAGTGTAGAGCTTAAATATTCTGTGTACTACAAAATAAAGCTATAGAACGTTGATGTTGTGTTTAAGGTTCGCAACCCAAGCGATGATCAAATAACTATTAAAACCTAGACGGGGTTAACGACGGTAAGTAAATCAATATTGATTCTGACGCTCAATTGAGTTGTCAACTGAAGTAATAAGCTACAGTGGAAGTAAAACGTTTTATATTTTACGGAAAACAGATTTTTTTTGTAATTACTATGTAATTTTATTTTTTTATATTGTAATTAAAAAAAAAACCGGTCTTGTGCGAGTTAGCCACGCAACAATAAGCTCAAAATAATAAGTCACCTACGAGAATTATGATTGATGACATACGTACATCATCTGTGAGAATTTTAATTGTCAGCCAGACAATTAATAATCATTGTAATTGGAGAAATTTACAATTCCGTGACAAAAAAAATGCATCGGAAACTATTCATTGAACTACCTGAGAGTCATTAAAAATGACATCCCTATTCTACCAAAGTGTTGTTAACACCAATCATGAAAAAAACAAACATAACACTCATCCTATTCCAACCACAAAAATCCCACAAATAATATACACACCTATTGTTTCTCATATTGTATTACAAACAGAAATCAGAAGCTAATTACGATTCCGACAATCTTACCGCATCCCTTCAGCTTCCAGGACATGTTTATACAAAGACAATCTGCAGATCGTTTGCTGCTGACAAAAAGGGGCAACCACATTGGATAAGGGCTCTTAGCAAACTGGCTTGTTGAGCTAACGGCTCGGTAAACGCTACACAATTTGGTGTGGTTTCGTGTTACTAATTCACTCATAATTTGATACGAGTTAAATGTTTGTGTAAATGCTTGCGTATTTTTTATAGAGCTTTTATTTTCTTTGATAAACGTTTATTTTTTGTGTGTAGGTGCTACGTTTTTTTTGTTTGTGTTGCATTATTTGGATAGGTTTGCATCTATTGTTGTAATAGTTATAACTACTGTATTAAAGCAAATTTAAAAATCTCTCTTTTTTTCAAATAGCTATAGACCGCAGGCCCGCTGTCCGATCAAAATAATATTTAAAGTTTTACTAAATTCATGGCCATCTGTTATACACATTTCAGAATCAAAATTATTTAATTGTAATTAACAAAAAGTCTCTACCAAAATCTAAGCAGATATGCAACCAATTTCACTTATTATTTCATACATTAAAACGTTAACTTGTAAATTTATTTAAATGAAGCCACTAACATTGTGTACGGTGCCTTAGATGGAACCTCCTCAGTCAGCCACACAGTACACAAACAGTAGAAGATTTCCGAAATATATCAGCTGTTCTCACAAACATAAGTTAAAACCCCTTACTCGAACTTTAATGGCTGACAAAATAAATAAAAGGAATCAAGTCTCATAGACCGTAAAATATTATGAGGTAGAGTTTAGATATAGTGAAATTATATCTATCCCTGGATATTATCTAAATAGTAGAAATAATCATGTGTTTTCTGCTTTAAATTAACACATCAATCTAAAAAAGATCTACCTTTTCACATATATCAGTCAGAATCTCGGCCCCTACTATAATTCTGAAAAACAGTACTTTTGCCATTGTTAGAGCGAGATGGCACTCTACTATACACCTATCTCCATATCGCTTCCACAGCAACAAACCTTTATGAGCTGATGCTAAACGCGCAGGTCTGTTTACTATTCCGCTGTTTTCGCAGCAATAGCCGTCCTGATGGGCCCGTAGGCTTATCCCGGTCCGGGTTTACGATGACCGGACGCGAGCAGGTTAACCGGTGCCCCCCCCCCAACCCCCATAACAAGGACCCTTAATATTTCCTTTACGACTGTCTCTCTCTACCCCAAAGTTTTGGCGGTAAATGTTTTACGTTCACGATTTTATTACAGCTTATGAATTCAGTTGCATGTTGAAGTGTTTAAATTTTATATGAACTATAAACTACATGTGCCGTATGTGTGTGACAAGGGAGTTCAACACGGTTCAATTTATAACTACTGCGTCAATTTACTGTGACTTTATGAAGAAAATATGAATACCGTCAGACACATCTACCGCCAGATATAAAACATCCTAATTTTTCGGTGCCTAGTTTAATAAACTTAGTTTTAATTATGAAACGAAAGAGGAATTCTTTCGTTTCATAATTAAAACAATTAAAATTGAGAATGAAGGCGTAATTTCGGAAGTACGATCGGTCATTGAACGCCACTATGACCTTTGACTTTGAAACTGTAAAACAAGTGAAATTAACGTTTTTGTACTAAATTCTATTTTCTAAAAGGAATAAAAACTAAACTTTTAAAACGACGGCTCAAAGAGTCTCGGTGGCTTTACTTTTTACAAATATCGTTATTCTAAATTCAAAATCATCAAAAAGGTTTTTTAAATTTAGATTAATAGACGATTCGTTTTTGTAAGGTTATCTATACCGTATCTTAATAAATTTTATTATCTAACTCTCAGAAACTGTTGCGAGCCGGAAAAAATTTTATTTAATATAAATAATGCAATAAAAACACAATATCGTGACACGTCTGCCATGGGACGTGGCGGTTCGTTTTCTTCTGCAAACATAACATTACAATAAGAAAGAATACGAAAATACCCTAAAAATACAACTCCAGAAAACTAAATAAATGATAATGAAGCCAGTATTAACATTTCTCTGTATTTCTAGCGGACTAGATGAAACCTAAGCTAATGGCAGCTGTCACATTATTTATAATACAAACTACTTACATAAACTTAATGTTACCTTTTCAAATTGTTGGAATTATAATAATATATTTAATTTTCTCATTTGCAACATTATTCATTCACTGCGTACATTTTTTGAATTTAGAATTTATCTTTGAAGTTGAATGTTGCCAGGGCTTAGAAATGTAATGTATTCAACATTTTTATATGATGGCCTTTAGTTAATATAGAGCACTGCCTTTTAGACATCTTAACATCACTTCTGTGCAAATACTTTTACCCCGACTTACATAAATATTCACTTTCATTTAGTTATTCTATGGCTAGATGTGTCATGGTCTGCGATGGCATTTTTAAAGGTTCACGATCCATTTGTATGTAAAATAGCCTTAATAGGGGAATCTAAGAAAATAGTTGATATTTTTGTATGAGTCAAATGTTGATTTTGTTTGTGAAATTTTGTTTACTGACAAAATTATCGCGATAACTTGCGGTTATTTTCTTTTTTTAGAAAATTAGTATCAAATAGTAGGAGCTCTTGGTATATAACTATTAGTTCCGAACTGCGATAAAATCGAAACCAAAACAGTTTTTATTACAGAAAACCAAAAGCAAAACAATCTAGCAGACAGCCAAAACCACAATATACTCTTGACCAAGAAACACAATAACCAAAATTCTTTAAAAACAAAAAACACATATCAAATAAAAAACCCATGTAACGCTCAAATATATCTTAGTAAATATGTTATGGACCATCACGACACCGTTAAAGAGTGACCAATGATGTCACAAAAACGTTTTTATGACGTAACGAGGTTTCCCTAAATTATCTTGTTTATTTATTGGAGTGCAAGCCGTTAGTTGAGATTCATTTTATTGCGTCCATGGTTACTGACTATTCAGCGAATGAAAAAAAGGGACTTTTATGGGTTAACACTCAAAGATAACGCGGTAAATGAAAATTCCAGGAATGGATGAAGTAAACCAGCAATGTAGATTGAGGCAAGGATATGGTTTGAAATGTATCTTTTTTTGTATGTATGAAAATGTTTTTGCCATTTATTCACGGCATGATATGCCCGATAGCACTTATTTTTAACATGAGCAAAATCAAAATCAAAATGAAGGATAATTTATTCTAATTAGGCTACTGAGTAGCATTTATTGAAGGTCAGATTACATTGGACAGCACCCAGTTTCGCCCACCCTATACATAGGAGCATTCACAAACCTAAATTATAATGAGTTATCTATACACGAGGACCTAATATTAAGTAATAAGGGCGACAGCACGATCAATACTGATAAACCAGATATCAAATCAGATAGGTCATTCGTGATTTTTGGAACATTTGTCCTTCAGAAAAACTGATCTATGCCTTCAAGACACAACATTTAACAGATAATAGTCAGTGTCCAGATGATAAAAGAAAACGTGTTTTCTCGTGTGTCTATTTAAAATCAAAACGAAGGTAAACGACTTTATTTATAGCACTTTCAACAAACAGTTTTATCCGTAGGTGTGTTCAAAAGCGAAAGATTAAGTAGGCGCCTTAACACAGAGCCATTGTTAAGCACTTACGAATATATTTACTCCGAAACTTGATATTTTATCGAAAATAGACGAATATTGCGTGAAGGACAGAAAATCGGTTAAGTGTCGATCGGAGTTTCAATACTGAGGGTTTCGTAAAGATAGAGGAAGAAAAACAATTGTAAGAAATTGGCCATCAAATTGATTGACTCAATGAAACGTTGCTTAACCCTGTTTTTTCTTACTTACTATTACAACGGTACAAAAATATTGTATCTATAAAATTTTCAACTGTCTTACCGTGAGGGTTGACCGTTATTGAGATGCAGTCCAGTGTCTGACGGACGGACACACGGACAGACAGCGGAGCGGAGTGATCGAATTCCGCTTTACCTCTTGGATACGGAACCCTTTAAGTAATATCGATGTTTTTGTGTTCACCCCTTTCTCTTTGAAATACGTCATAGGATGTATTACAAATGTGTTATGCAGTCACATTTGAGTTACATAATGTAGTAAGGTATGATATAAAGGAAGACATTTTAGAAAGCAAATTAAATATGATTAATCTATATTGAACCACAAACACACCAACCTGCTACGCCTCTTTTGCAAACCTGCTCATCTACACCCTGGCATGATATAATATACAAAATGCTATGTTGCTGTTACCAATACAGAAAGAAGAAGAATATGTAATGGTACCTACTAATTCCAAAACGAGGTAGACCTAAAAAAACTTGAAATGTATAATAATATACTTTGACAAAGAATAATAAATAAATTCATTCTGAATAGGGATGGTGACTGGGTATAAAAAGAAAAAATCTCATTAGTCCCTCAGTTAGATAATCGAAAAATATAAAGTATCAGACACGTATTTTTTCCTTTTTTAGAAAAACTAGAATTGACAAAAATTAACTGCTTTAAAGTTTAGGAGAGGGGGCTTGTAACGTAACGATATGGTAAAATTTATACTCAATCGTGACGTCACGCTTAAGTTTCATTCACTGTAATTTGTGTTTGCGAGACAAATTAAAAAATACGTATCCATTATTATACAAAAAACTACAAGACAGACAGTGCCAAAACAAAATTGTCATCACCCTATTACGCAGGTCAAACAGAGAAACCGAATTAAAGAATGTATTTAACAAACTTTAATTGTGACCATAATTTATTTCTCAAACATTTTCGAGAATTTCAATCTAGTATTATTTTAACGAGTTCGCTAAAACAAATTAAGTTTCGTATCGCTAACTCGCAGTATCGAGACCGCAAATTAGTATATATGAACCGCAGTTTTATTGAAATGATATATTTAATTATATTAATACAGTACCCAAACACTTGAAACTCCAACAATTATGCAGCGCGTTCAATAACCTCACTTCTGAAATTATTTACTTCGTGGAACTATTACCTGTTAATGCTAAAATTCGAATATAATAGTATTACGCCTACACACATAATTGATTATGACAATATTCTGTGTAGTTGGCTGAACTCAAATATAAGACAGATACTTGACAGCTAGATACTTTTGACTAATTTAGACAGCCGCAGTGACGTTTACGATCTTTTCTATGTTTAAAATTGTACGGTGTTCCAGTTTGAAAGAAAGACGACCCCTAGCTGGGCAAGTGCTAGTATCTTCTGAATTAATCAAAGTATTAGTAAGTGCAGAAAATATTTTTTTCTGACTCACACAACACATATCTGAAACATCTTTCATAAAACTAGATTTAAAGCAAATTTAGTTCAAACAGTACGCTAAACTTTTAAACCAGTCGCTCTTTTTAACATCCCTCAAGCTAAAAATAACCCGACAATTCTTCAAAATCCTTAGATCCGATATTTGTAGGCACGAACAAATTCCCTCAGTAAATCTACTGTCGTCCGGCGTTCAAAGGGAAACCTAAAAATTGTTATCCTTTACCGTTTATACCGTCATGCACACAAAGGGTGTCAAAGGTACAGTCAGCAACAGTCGGTTCTGCAATCCGATTCACAAAGTGGCAGATTTTTTCACTGGCATACAGGTACTTGTGTTCAGAATTCTTTAAGTATACTTTACCTAAACCTCAGGTCTGATATAGTACAATAGCAACTCATTGCTTGTGAACAATGTTTCGAGAATTTTATTGTGCACTACTGGTTTTGCTAACGCTACGTCAGATGGGAACCAGGGGCTGAACACAATAAACGCTTTCCCTGAATTGTCAATATCTTTGATAGTACAACGGCTGATAGGTTTTTGGTGGAGGTATTTTATAGTTTAAAGATTCCATTTTGTTTTGGTATAAGGGATGATGACAAGGGGATCTAGGCAAGAAAATCTAGAGTAAAAAAGGAGAGTCAATATCAAAGTGTTGAAGCTTGATGTTTAGTGGATGTTGACAGGGAATTTTAGAGGTACAAGAAAAAAAAACCCAGTTATCAGGAATAATAAATAGACTAGGTAAATAAAAAGTATTAACTTTTTATTTCGAAACCCGGTCTATAATAGATGCATTTCTACTGACACAAAATTATCAGATTTATCAGCTCGACAAAACATATTACATCACCATTTTATTCACGACAAATAGTTATTAAAAAAAGATCGTAGTTTATCACTAGTTGTCAACTAAAATTCCTTTATTTTAAATATTTAGCGATAAATAAATTTCTCTAGACACTTTCAGATTTTATATTTATTACTTCACCTATCTTTTCAAAAAGCTATTTATTTCTAAATCTTATATCAAAGTGCTAAAGAGACTTTTCATGAATAACTAGTATCCGGCGCTGCGAAAATATTGCTGGCGTGCCCCACAAACTTATTCTGAAACCGATTTATTTTTCTAAGAAATATCAGTTTTATACCGAATTATTAAAATGGTAGAAACTAAATTGTAATATACTGCAGGTTGATATTCACGACCTATTCCCCAGGCGAAAGGAGGTTTGGATTTAAGTTGTCATGTTACCTTAAAAATGTGGTTTTATTTTTAAACTTATGACTTTTTTAAACGTGATGTCGTAAACACTCTTATTCGTGTTTATTTGTAACATGCATTTTAATTTTGAAAGAATTCAAAGTGGTAGGCAATCACTTTATAAATGTAATTTTAGATAAAATCCCGAATAACATATCACATCGGGTGCTGCTGAAAAATGATTTTTTTGCTATCAGTGTTAAGTATTTTTTTAACAAGTTTAATTTCTATCACCTCAATATCAGACCCTAGCCGTCCCCAAAAATACCAACGAGTTCAATACAAAAGTCCTTATACCTAAATACTGAAATTCGAGAACGTTCCAGAATAAGCTCCAAGTCAAGCTTTTACGGGATGTTATAGAGCGGACCACATGCGGCCACGGCACCCCCCCCCCCACTCCAACTCCACTCAAAGCCTGTCCTGTATACCCCATACATGATGTCGCACCCATGAAATGTTCACTCCATTTTAGAAAAGTATTTTAAAAGGAAAACTAAATAAATGTAGGTATTAGATCGTACTTCAGACATTTTTATCGTCTTTTTTTTGTATGTGCTTAAACAGCCAATAAAGTTGCGAAGTAAAATTAGTTTCAAAGTACTCCCACTTAGAAACAGCTTTAAAACTAATTTTACTCCTTTCCATAAGTCAAAAACTTTAATATTACGTAAACTTTGACACAAGGTAGAAAATGTAATTTTGGTGGTTTTTAGATACATAATATATTAGTTTGTATATTTTGTATCATCTATCATCTCATTTATTTAACCTAGTTTCCTGTTCTACTTCATATTGAACAAAAAAAATATCACCCGAAAAAACAAGGTAACATCTTCTATCCCTGTCCTTCCTCTTATGGCGAACACAAACAAGTCTTCTCCCATAAACAAGATTGAACTTTCGAAATTCAAAACATGTTCGGAATTCCCACAAAAACTTTTTGGTCGTAACCTCTTTCTATGCAACGTCAGTAATGTGAGCCGTGACGTCATAGCCGTCTGCAATTTTCCGCGCCATATAAGCTTGGATCCCGATTCCGATTTTACAAGTCCTACTGTAGGATATTTTTCACATTTTCTACGCCATAAATCTCTATGAAGACGATACGTTCTGTCTAGGACATTGACACTTACATTTGTCGATGGTTTAATGTTAAGTCATATTTTCTCGTTACTGAAAGATTTTAGATTCTCGTCCTTTGTCACATTTTAGCGGTTATACCAGCGTAGGGTAAGAAAAACTAAAAGCGAATAAACAAAGCATATAACGAAAGAGTTTTAGTTTTAGGTTAATAATGAAAGGATTTAAAGACTTAATTTTTTTCAGTAAAATTCTATATCTGCATTGAGTGAATTAACTGGAAACCGTACTAGTAAAATAACAAACGAATTAAGACAAAAAGGTAAAATAATCTTTCATATTACTTTCCACCCATAAATAAAATCAAACAAGAAATAAAACCGTCAAAGCATCCACCCCTTACTTTAATTTCTTTCACAATGTCAAAATGGAAATTAACAAATTAATACGAAACGAAAACCCAGACAAAGTTTCCTGTTCGTATCAAAGGAAATTTTATCGGATTTCAAAGAGAAGGCATTTAACGAAATTGATTTCTGCCATACTGTTCATTTAGGTCAGAATATTCAATAATCGACTGGAATCGTATCATTAAAGCGAGACAATGTAATTTATTGTATCTAGGGTTGTCACTTTGTCAAAGATTTTGTTTTTTTTACGACTCCTCAAATTTCTTTTGTTAAAATATTCAAGTCACATGCACAGACACCCAGGATTGAGATAGTTTTTAGTAATAATTGACAGTAATTTTTGCCTGCACTAAACAAGAGTGTTTTATAAGCTTGCCAGCGTATCTTAGTTTACTCCATTCCCGAGTAGAATCGAGTTAAAAAACCATCTTTTTTTTAGGAACAGGACTAAATCTAAATATTAGACAGTAATTTTATCAAATTTATAAAAGCATTGCAAAGTGATTGAGTAATTGCTATCTACTGATGATTTATTCACCAAGTCAGACTATTTCGAACTAACGTACAAGTCAGTCAGAAGATAACTATTGGATGTACATATGTGGTTAGTCCATAGAAATCTAAATAACAAGGTAATAGAAATGGCATACACCGCGGCGATCTATCGAAACGCATGTCGCCGGTGGGCGGGGCTTCAACACATTCACAGCAAATAACTACGCAATCACGCAAACATTAATATCGAGAAGACCAAGCAAACAACACTAGGCCGTACATCTATTGCAATAAGGTTGACTTTGTCGTTGTATGGATTCACTAACTCACACAGTCATTGCATTTTTTTGCATTAGTCGTAGTGATTACGTAAACTACACTAGGGATTGACTACGGGTCCGAAATATAATGAAAGACGAAATTATGAGTGACAATGTTTTTTGTTGTATTCTTCTAATATTATTAGGAAATACTTGGTAGGTAGATTTGGTGGTGTTTTTTTAGTCGTCTTACAAAAGCAGCCCAGTTCATGTATCCAATGACTAGTAAACGTTCATAATAAAAAAAGGTATTTATGAGATTTGGATAAATTTAAATTGCAATTTTTATTCAATGCTATGCTATAACGCAAGGCGTACTTTTCGAAACATTCAGTTGCGAGCGCGGTCCGAGCCGTAATAATGGAGAGGGACGCGGGCGGCAAGTTATCATGCATGCAACTAATTTCATAGTGTATATTCGGCCTAAGTTGTAGGGTACCAATTTCGTTTACCCGTGGTAGACATCCACTTGTCTTTTGTATTTATTTCAATCCTGTGGGAATCTGAAATAAAAATATATTCAATAATATGTTCACAAAAACAAACGACTATTAAAATTGTTACTTTTCGTATACAATGTTCATTTTGGATAATTTGTCCGCACTTAACCACATCACTATTTCCGACAGTTTTATGCGGCCGTACCACTATAAATACGATCGCATTGATAAATATTATTTTTCGTTATACATTTCTCTTTTTACAACGGTGCATTTCTGTAAGTCTCTTACTGCAGAGGCAATGATTAGTAAAGAATTCAATTGTTGCAGGATGGTGCGATATAAATATGGTTTATAATGAAGGTTATGTTTTGAAATTTAATTTTGAAATAACATCAATATTACTGCAATAATTTACTTACCGATAAAATGTTATCTATTTATTTATGTTATTACACGATGCAGATGAATTTCCAGCCTGAGAAACGCCGCTAAACACCCTTTTTAGTGGTTCTTGCTGTGACGACGTTCCGCGAGCGACTGAGCGTAAGTTCGCGCGCTGGTGTCGTCCAAGACACCAGTGTGGCGACAAGGTCACGCGGCGTTGGCACTTCTATTACCTTGTTATTTAGATTTCTATGGGTTAGTCAAATTTTTTTTCAAAAAGTTTCGTTTTATGAACATAATTCATTCAATTTATTTTTATAATACACCTGAAGTTCTGCCAACCCTAGTGACCTCACGCCTCGGGTATTGGCGATAAAACTCGTGAGGTATTACAGACAATAAATAGCAATAATTAATGTAATTTGTTGAATATTTTGCGATATGTGAGGAGACAAATTACATCGTATTAACTGTGGTTAAATTTATTTGCAGTTAAATTACGGTGTAATTTGTATTTTGTTGTGTGACATGATGCGAATGTTATGATCTGTGAGCCTGCCATCACGTCTTAAAGAAATATCCGAGTAATATTATTTGAATGTGCCATTGTACTGGAAACTTGAAATTCAAGTTTTTATTTCGAAGGGTCTGTTTTCTAGGCAATTTTACATTGCAGTAATGTGTCTAGTTGTAAAAATGTCATGTGCTATGAAAAAGAACCGGCAATCGGCTTTTTTAAAGAAAATGTTTATAACACACCTACCACTTACAAATGCGTGACAGAGCACAGCAAGTCGCATAGTGGGGTCTTACAATAATGTAATTAATACTTTTAAAACAGCGTAAAATAACACTAATGATAATTAGCATTTATTACATTGTACTTACATAATAATTAGCTCAAGGCACAGTTGTTGCAGGTTGTAATCTCGCTATCAAATTATCATTTTTTTACCCAACTTTTCTTCTGTACCTATACCTACATTTAAAACACCGGCACCGATGTGAAAACTTACTTTTACCAATCAATGAAGGCTGCCTAATCAAATTAATTACAAAGGCAACTTCAAAAATAATATTATTTTTTTCTAATCTTATTAACATCATCTCGAAAGAAGGTCAAATTAAAATATTTCTCCAAACAACTTCAAAAGAATGAGTGCGAGCTTTGAAATATAATGTTGAGGATATTGGGTCTGAGGGACTAGTACCGTTTTGTCGTAAAGCAGTATTATTAAATGAATAAAATGGTGTAGAACGGCATCTCTCTTCCACAAACTTCTACTATCTTTCTAAGTGACTTTTTTTTTTTTTTTTTTATTTATTAATAGATTAAACAAATCTAAAAAGCCACGTTTTAAATGTCATTCCATTAAAATTTTATCAAAATTGGTCCAGCCGTTTTATAGTTGTAAATTACATTGTCATCGAGTTTGAAGCTAACCTGAAATTTTCAGTTTGCTAGCTTATCGGGAAGTGCTTCAAAATTGAGTTCGGAACAGCGGACAATAAAGGTGAGTGTATAAAAACCTGGGATATTACTAGCTTGACTTCATCCATGTGGTTATAAAGATGTCACATGAACTTGGCTCGACACGCTACCGTATGTCTAGATGTAAATTAGGACTTAAAATAAAAACCATCACCGCCTCGGCTTATAATTAAAAACAAATGTTCAATCCGAAACTCCAAATCTATATCTATACTTAGTATATAAAGCTGAAGAGTTTGTTTGTTTGTTTGAACGCGCTAATCTCAAGACCTACGGGTTCAAATTGAAAAAATATTTTTGTTTTCAATAGACCACTCATCGAGGAAGGTTTTAGACTATATACCATCACGCTGCGACTAATAGGAGCGAAGATACAATGGAAAATGTGGAAAAAACAGGGCAGGTATAAATCTTAACTTATATCTTCTAACCACGTGGACGAAGTCGCGGGGAACAGCTAGTAGGTCATAATTTTACAAAACACGTGTGTAAGAAAACAATTTCTCCATCCCCAACTAGATTTTCTACTAGTAAACTGTATTGAAATAAACCTATAGTTCGTTTAACTGCACTTACCGTTATTTCTCCTTCGTAAACCCAGGATATTGAGTGGCCCGCTTAACCTTTACTGCACTCATGTTATATTCATATGAGATTGAGTTGGAACCTTCATTTCGAGCACAAACGTTTCGTAAAAAGAAATACTTACCTTTATTTTACCTTAATACGAACTAAGTGGCTGTTGCTTTAGATAAAGAGATGTTGGAATAACAGTTTGGTCGTTTTACTAAGATTAGAGGTGTTTTGTTTTAGCTACGTGAAATAGTAGAGGTCTTGATGGTATTGCGTTTCAAAGAACCATTTGAATGCACTTTGTTTGTTATAATAACTTTTGTGAAGCGGATTCATAATTATTTAAGTCTTCCAGAGTATAATAAATAAATAAATAAATAAAAAAAAAAAAAATAAATAAATAAATAAAAATAAAAAATAAATAAATAAATAACGGTTTACCTACACGTATTTATCGAGATAACCGTACTATCTTCCTAGTTGGCAGTTCGAATTTTCGTAGTGATGCCGTCGACTTTCTTTGACGAAATGGGGTAAGATTGGAGTTAGGGTGGGCGCGATAGACAACCGAGAATTTCTGATACTAAATCGTATTTGCATCGCAATTGATGCGACACGAAGCACCATCGATATTGGATCGCTGCAAAAAACGGTATAAGCGAGGGGGCTAAAGTCTCTTGCATTCAGTTTTATCTATTTATTTATTTATATTTCTTATAGATGAAAATACGTGCTAAGGCAGACTAAATGCCCGAGGCATTCTCTAACAGTCAACCATAGTGATGCAGAGATAACAAGAAGTGGGTGCATTGGCAAGGTGTGACGAAGTATACAAATTTTCTTCTTATTATTTTTAATACATTTACCACCACATCTGAAAGTATCATAGCACTAGTCCTACACGGAGTAAAGCGCCTTAAGCATGCCTTTGCCCAGCACTGGGGAGTTTCAGGCTTGTAAAGAGTTAAAGTAAAGAGCATCAAACGAAAACTGATCGACAACAAAATACAACGTGAAACAACAATAAACATTACAGCAAATGCTCAAAGGTTCTTTAAAACAAAGTCAAGTCGACATAATTTTAGTTCTCCGTATTAAAAACGAAACTCGAGAAACGGAACACTTATTAATGAACCCCACGTAACTAATAATTTGCATTCAAGCGACGTCGTTCCGGATTAACTTGCTACTGAGGTTCTTACGTAAATTCCTTGCGAGTAAAATAATGCATTCTGTATAATATTGTATTATTATTCACCCTGAGTGTGCAAATAAGGGATGATAACGGGACACGTGATAAGGTTTTATAACGAACAGCTTTGGACTAAATCGGTGATAAAACGAAGTAGCTTATGTAAAAATGTTGAATATCGGTATCCACGTTACAATGTAGCTTTTTAGCGAACTATGGAGTTAGTTGAGTGCATACATTTTCTATTTCTCTGGACTGCATTCCCACAAGTTGAATCCTTATTTTAAAAGCTAACAGTAGATTGAGTGCATACATTTACCGTTTTGCTGGACTGCATTCCCACAAGCTGTATCCTTATTTTGAGCAAACAGTTTTTCTCGTTTCCATCACTAAAACAGCCTTGCTTAAGAGGTGAAGTTGTTGCATGAAGAATCACCAAACCACGGATGACGGAGCACGGCGGTTTAGGTTTAGGCAATAAGAGTATGTCACTACCAGCTGCTTACCTGGAGGGAGCTATGGGGGCTAATATGAGCTAGGGGGGTCTATGAGGATTCGGCGGCATCAATCTACTAATACAACAAAGTGTCCAATTTAATGAAACACAACTTTAATTCTAACAAAATAAACCAACAATACTACCGATTCCAACAAGTTCTTTAAATTCACTTAAAGACTAAGACACTGACGTCACAAAAACCAAACTTCGATCATCCATTTAAAAACCACGTCACCATGTCCACTCTAAGTTTAGCCGGGAACAAGCAAGTTGGGGAGTGTGCAAGTAAGATAACAACGTCATGTAAAGCTTGTGAGCGTCGTAACCGTGCTATGATTAATTATAGTAGGACTTCGAGACGGTAATTAACTTGCCCTTTGAATTTGGGAGTATGAAGGGTTCGGCACGTGCATACGCAGGTTCGGTAAACATGCCTATTGAATAATGATTTGTTGGGTTCAGTGACCGGAGAACACTATTGATTGGAGCTTTTTTTTAATACTCCCGCGCTTTGGAGTTTAATGTTTGTTTTGTAGGTAGTTTGACAAACATTCAAGTCACATGAAAAGACACCCAGAGTCAGAAAAAGTATTCGTGGACCACACAACCTACACGAAAATTGAACCCGTGTCAGGCCGTACGCAGGTTTGGCGTGCAGATCTCGAAACATGACTAACTAAAATCGCTTCTTGCCACTATTTCATTGCAAACTGTAGTATGTTTTATACTATTTACTCAATTTCTTAATAAATTTAAGACAAATATTCCCGCAATATCGATTTTTTTGCCTGTTCCGCAACGACTGATTTATATTTTTAGCTAACTTTAACATGCTTAAAATAAGTGCCTTTAAATCATTCTTTACGTGTTAAAACAATTAGTATAATTCATGCATAGGAACGTCTCTCGCATGTCATTTCATATTTACGTCCCGACATTCAGGTACAATCAGCAACAATAAGTATAGGTACATCACCCACATATGATGAAGGAAAACCTTGATTCCTACATAATTGTATGATGCATGACACATGAACGCAGTGAGCTAGCGTGGTGATCAATGCCTAGTAGTGGCACACCACAATTTGTGGTTGTAAGAGTTTTCTCTCCGCATCTGTGCGTGGCAAAAAGTTCATAAAACATACTATTATCTAAAACTAGCTGTTGCCGCGACTTCGTCCGCGTGGTTAGAAGATATAAGCTATGATTTATATCTGCCCTGTTTTTTACACATTTTCCATTGTATCTTCGCTTCTATTAGTCGCAGCGTGATGGTTTATAGCCTAAAACCTTCCTTGATGAATGATATATTCAACACAAAAATATTTTTTCAATTTGAACCAGTAGTTCCTGAGATTAGCGCGTTCAAACAAACAAACAAACTCTTCAGCTTTATTTATTGGTATAGATATTAGTATAGAAGTATAGATTATGCCCAAACATTAAGATTGTTCACAACATGTTTCACTCATTGGCTACATGTATTCGCTAATCATTTATGGCTTTAGAAATATAATTCTATCGACTTTTCACCCCGACTGTACGTCCACACCGTTGCGACCCATTTCCTTGCGCTTACTTCGAACAGATCCACAAATGTAGGTTATGTTCTAAAACAGGAACACGCACGTCAGGTGTTGCTATAACGATTCGATAAGGTTTGCTTTATGATATCGCGTCATGTGAGCTTCTTATGAAACTGTTATTCTTTAAAAGAAGTTACCTTAAGTAAAAACTTCGATGTATTTAAAAAAATAGATTTTATGGTATAATAATTAGAATACTTAAAAAAATAGATTAAAAAAATTTGAATACCCATGTTTTTAAATGTCACTCCATTCAAATTTTATCAAAATCGATCCGGCTGTTTTTATAGTTGTAAATTGCATTGTCATCGGGTTTGAAGCTACCCTTGCCCGCTAAATTTCAGCCTGCTATCTATCTTATCGGGAAGTGCCTCAAAGTTGAGTTACAAAAATCAAACCGGAACGACAAACAAAACAACATACATGTTTGTATATTTTTCAACATGCAAACATGTATTCAGAAAGTGAGTGCATAAAAACGTGGAAAATCTGAAAATTTGTTAACTAAAAGCAATCAAAACTTGCTCTCAGACTACTTGTGAATCTCGTAGAATACGTTTTATCTACACGTACAAAACAATAGCATTTAAATTTCAATTGTAAATTCCTTGCATACAACACCAAAGAATATCCACAATAATAGAGGTATTTCTTTTTGGTTTACAACTCCGACTCTGAACGTGTTTCTTTTATTTTAATATAGTGGAAAAATAATATTCAATTAGCGACGCCTATGTCCAACAGTGAATGAATATGGGCTGATGATGATGATGAATATGTATGCACAGTATAACATAGCTGTATGGGAATGACGAAAGGAAAAATTCTATTAATCCGTAATTTTAGCGATAAAAATGTTAAACCTAACGTCTAACATCTATCATGTTCCACGAATCTGACACTTTGCGTAAAGGTGATACACCCGTAATAAGTCATCCATACATAAAGCTATTTTTAAAAAGCGTTCTCCAACTAACACGCTCATATTTTATCAATATCAACACCAGCACGCACCTGTCACGTAGAAATAGGCACTTAACTGCTTTACACGCGAAAATACACCCTACAATTAATTATACAAGGTGGAAAATGAGTTGGAGGCAGTGTAGAAGTAGGGAAGCTAATGGCTGACACGGAGAAACGACGAAAAACAAATTGTAAGAAATTTATCAATGCCCTGTTTGAGTCGTTTGGAGTGTGGACTCCGAGGCGTGCGTCGATAACTCCTGGGTTTTCGTGGTTATAGCACCCATTAGCGTAATAGCCTCACATGCTTATATTTTTATAGATGTTAATTATGTAGGTTATATGCTTACACAACCCTTATTCGGCAACCGGTTAAAATGTATTCTAATGATCGTCTTTTGTTATTCTTGGCAACACGGAAAGGATGTGTGTTTTTGTATATACATATATACGTCCCGAAAGATTCACAGAAATCCTACAAACATTTGCACCCACATTACAAAATCTTTTTCAAAACATCTGTTGCCCATTAGAAGTGAGTCGCTATTATACGCATTGTTATATCCATCTTCATATATTCTATTCTATTTTAAAGTCATCTTGCAATCACAAAAGCTACAATTCCGCTTTAGGAGTTAAAAGTACGGACATAAATACTTTCTCGGTGTGAGACATGTACATTCAGATAAAGATCCGTGATCAAGTTTTGTTCACAGTCAATTCCTTTTCACTATAAAAGGTGAAAACTTCAAACGCAATGTGGATAAAGTATTTCAATATTGCCATATGTTTGGAATGCGAATATTGCAAAATTGTGTTCAAGTTTCTGTGCCCGCATGATGTATATAGGCGGTCGAAATTCATTCGTTTCCGAACAAATTGTTTCAAACTATTTGATTTTTTCACTTTATAATATATAAGGTAAGTAAATCATAGACAGGAACTCCCACTCTTGGCTAATGATTACCAAAGGTTTTTTCTGAGGTTACAATCCCACATTTCTCGGTCTTATAAAATCCCCAGAAGATCGGTGACCTTTAAAGGTTAAAACCCGCAAAAAAAGTTTAACGTAGACAAAATATAGATGCTCCAAATGAATACCTAGCAAAGTAAAAATGAAAAACAAATATATGTATCATTAGTTTACTCTTTAAAACTATTTTTTTTTAAACGTATTGCAGTCGAACCCTTTCAAAAACTAATCTTAGTAGTAGTTAAAACAGTATCAAACCAAACCACAACTCGAAAATTAAAGACGTTGCGACAAAATATGTCAAATACAACACTACTGTGCCATGCCTTGTGATGTTTGACTGTATATTTAAAGGTTTGGACCCGAGGGAAGGCCTGTAAGACCATAATCCGGCACACGTTGGAAACAATCTCGTGAGGGAGACGCCCGCGAGCGACCCGTAAATAATTACGGTCCGAGACTCAGAAATACTCGGAATATAACCTGTTTTGAACGATTGGATACTTGATTGAATTATAAATGTAGTCGACTAGCCGTCTGTGTATAGTTTAGCCTGTATGTTGTAGTTGCAAGTACCTAGTATAGAATGGTACACCTCAAAATCGGTATACCGGAATAAGTTATAGAGTTATAGATTTGAAGCAGTGTTATTCACTGTGGCAGTGATGAGATCGGTGGAGAACGTCGCTAGCATACTTATCTTCAGCAATTCATTGTAATCATCATAATCATTAGAACATACTATACACGGTGATTTTTTTAGTCGTCTTACAAAAGTAGCCCAGTTCATGTATCCGACGTAAAATACCCCTAGGTGCGATTTTTTTTTAATAACAACTAAAATAATAAGTACGAAGAAAATTAAACAAGAGAAATCTGAAATATACTCTTAAAAATGATAAAAACGCCGCCGCCCGCGCCCCTCACCATTGTTACAAGGCTCGGACCGCGCTCGCAACAGAGCTGTATTTCTAAAAAAAACTACGAATTGCATCATAATATTGAATAAAAATTGCATTTTAAATTTATTCAAATCTCATAACTACCTATTTTTTTATCATGAACGTGTTCTATACATTGGATACATGAACTGGGCTGCTTTTGTAAGGCGTTGTAAGGCGATTAAAAAATCACGGTGTACACATAAAAAAAAACTTTATATTTACAATTTAAACTCTATACGTTCTACATTTAATAAATGTAAGTCTTAAAACCGCTATTCATTCTCGCTCTAATTATAAGTCACATTGCTGTACACAAAGAAGCAAACGAAAACAAAATCTCTACAATCCATTCCCTATTCAGAAAGCTAAATACCCCAATTAGATTTTCAATCGGAGGATAAAGCGATCCTCTCAAAACATCCTGCTACAGCTACAGAATCCAAATGATTCCGCTTCCATGGTGGTTTAATCTCCAAAACAATGGCGGAATGAATATTTACGGTACATTCATGACGGACGAATTTAACTGCAAGCACCCGATAAGAACGGTGCTGGTATTATCTAGTTGGTTAAAGCGATGTGATAGCGGAGGTCTTGCGATTTTGCTGTGAAATTGTTACTTTGTCTTTATGCTAATTGCTAGTTAAGATAGTTAAGTCTAGAAAAACGGATCTAAAAGCAACAAGTAGCACAAAACATTTTAGAGTCTTTAGCCACAACTTAAAATTTATTGTTAAATGAAAAGAGATGCCAATTTTAACCGTATATAGTACGCTACAAAAATATTACTTTAGAACATAGTGGCCTTATGGATTTTTTATGATTTTGATAAGCAATTCTTACAAAACTAGCATTTACTGGTATGCAACGTGTCATAATTACGTTTCTCATGTGTTTAATTTGCTCATCACGAGTCCAGACATCTTATGCGTCGAATACTTGAAGTATGTAAATAACGCAGTGTTTTTATACTTAAACCTTCGCAACGATAACGCAAAATTATCGCTTCCCCTTGGCTTTTGTAAGTTATCTAATATTTCCGTGGGTCGGATATGAATACAATAATAATCTTTACATTATGTTTTTGTAACAATAGGTTTAACTGAAATAGGGAACAATGCTATCTATTGGTGTTGCGGATGTATTTGCATGTTTAATGTATTTGAAAATAATATATCTCTCTCTCTCTCTACAATCTCGTGTTTTGGTTGTTTTTTTATAGCGGTAAACTTATGCAAAAGTTGGGAGTCGAATATGACGACTTGAAGGAAAAGAATGTCATGTAAAACGTGAAATGACGAGTGAAGTTTTTGCTACGGATGTTGAAAATATTGCAAAAATGAGAAATAATTAAAATAATATATTTATGGAAATTTTTGTTACGAAGGTAAGGTTCTTATGGATAACAATAACTGATCTCTTACTGTGTATAAGAATCTTCGGTGAGATTTGTTTTAAGACAGTAATACCTATAATAATAATATATAATTGTTATCGCTTCTCTACCCGAATATCGGATTTATACTCTTACACATAACCCTCTCCATGACACTCATTATATGAGTATTTTCTTTGTGCATGTGACTTGAATGTCTATAGCAACCCGACCCAAGGATAAATTCCATAGTGCGGGAGTCGCTTTTAAAAAAGGAGAAGAACATACGACGTGTACAAACGTCACAAAAAATACAAGTAAAAAATCTGCAGCTAGTAAACGTGATATTTTACTGAAAACCTTTGAAAAATGAGCCCATGTGCGCCTCGTCGCTGAAGAGACGTTAAATTACGATGGCATAACTTATTCATGGCTAATGATGCCCATATCATAAATAAGATGCCTAAAAAATTGCTCCCATCCATCTTGCGACAAATATCTTTCTTATTTTTTGAATATTCTGTGACTGGACTCGAGAAACGAGAAAATTTTTCATAAAAATACGTGACTTGCGAAAATTGAACTCGGCAGACACTGAAGAAAGCGAAAACCATTCGAAACTCGGAACCTGGGACTTAAAGAATTAAATTAAAAATTAAATGCTTGCCATAATTACTAAAGAAATTTAATTTATAAATTTAAATTTAATCAAACGAAACTTCATTCAGATATTTCCAATTACTTCACTTTACGAAGTTCGAATGCACTTCAATTATTATTTGCCACAGCGAGGAATTAATTTTCAATATATTCAATTTTGATATCATTTTACGGGATTGACAACGATACATGAAAACGAGATTCGTTATAAGGTTCGTGAGAAAATAATTACCATTTCATAATATTTTGTTAATTATTATTATAGGGATGATGACAATCTTCTTTTTCAGTGGTTTATTACAGAATAATGTACACATATTTTCTTTTGTCCCACAAACTCAAATTGATGAAACACGTACGCATGGCGTCATGAGTTGTGTATGAATTCGTTAGGTAAATCACAAACTCCTTCTCCTAAACTTTAAAGCAGATATTCTTTGTTAATTTTCGTTGTTCAGAAAAGTTTGAAATGTGTGTTTAATTATCTACCAGCCTAGCCTGGGGGTTGATAGGTCTAAATAGATTTTTACTTTTATAACCGATACATCGATATCACTGTAGCGCTCGTTTAGCACAGGAAGTACAATCACACTGCACGTTCGTGTACCTACTAGCTACAGATTGGAACAGCACATCTTAATAATTTTGGAAAAATCCTTAACCAGTAGCAATTACCTTAATTTTGAAAGAAAATATCCAGAATTCAATACATATAGACAAGTAACCACTTACCAAAGAAAAAAAACAACTCACCCACAAAAAAGCACTTCACTACAAACCAATATCTGCCAACACTAGTTAAAACTCGTTACATCATTCTTTTTCACCTGAAAATATTATTTGAAACTGTGATGGAGAATAAATCGGGTTTCCCTGTACCCGGATGTGAAACACAAATGTAATAACTGAAGCTTTCCCAATGTGACAATCAATCAAGCCGATGTTTTTCAAACACGTTGGGAGTGGATGTGTATCTTTTAAATAACAGATAACCGTTTAAAATTGTTTGTAGAGTTGTTGTTTTTCAGTTTCGAAAAGTATTTTTTGTTATTGGACCAGTAATAATTTCTAGTTAAACATATAAACATACCTACTAATATATGTTTTGGTAGGTGTAAGCAGCAGTATATTATCCTATCCAAATTACACAACATGTAAACGAAGGATCTTGTTTTTTGTACCTAGTAGGTCAATTTCCTTAATGTTCAATCAATCTAACAGCTTTCAAGCAATAAAACCAGTTTGCGCTCTACGAGCCAAACACATAAAATGATCCAAAAAGATTTTAAACTAATAAAAACAGAAAGAAATTACACAGCTTATTTCTAACAAAATCTAAGAGACCGTCCAATTCCATTCCTTTGCCAAGTTATCCTTTCCATTTGCAATAAATATGAGGGTTGCGAAAAGCAAAACGTTTTTGAATTCCGAACGGCGAATTTGACAGTGAATTAAGCATGGCCGCGTTGCGTTCGAAAACAGCGTTACAATCTGGCACCGCAGTCGGAAGCATTAAAAAACTAACAAAGTAAAACGGAATATCTGAGTGAAGCGATCTCTAGGGTTTTACTGCCCCACTGCTCGGCCAAGCACGTAAAGCCGCGTTCAAAATGGAGTTTACATGAAATTTAATAGAATGGAAATAAAATTTTATGGAGACCACACAAAGCTCGCTTTGTGATAGATCCTTATCCTTGTTCTTAAGAAAAGAGTTCCATTTTCTGAAAACTGTAAGTGGAACAATGTTAAAACTAGTAAGATTTTTTGTGAATGCGGATTATGAAGAAAATCCTCGCGGTTATTTCGAAATTCAATGAACATGCAACAATCATACCTTTAGGTAATTAACTAAAACCATACAATAATTCATGTCTTAAGATCATTTCACCTTTACTTTGAGCAAGCCTCGTACCGTTCCACTGTGTTCAATCATTCCCGTGTTTGCCTTATCTTGATCAACCCAAATTTAGGGGCAGCCGTATGCATGTATGCGTAGTAATAGGTATGTATGGTTTAATGTCATTATTCATTGTAATTATAACAATTTGTGTCGCGGCTAACTGGACTGAATGTTTGGTGTAACAATAAAAGTTAGGCAACAATATTCGGTCAAACAAAGAAACCTGTAGTATGGTTCGGTATATTTTGACAGGCGTATAGGTTTTTAGACACCGTATTGTTTTGCTCGCTGGAAAGCAATCAATTATATTATCACTGATTCTGCTTTCATAAATAAATTGCAAAACGATGAGCTATCTCTCTAGCTAGATAGATAAAAATTAAAAAAAGTTTTAAAATAAGAAGAACAAGTATAATTTGGTGATGTGCAAAAACGAGTATATAGAATTTCGACTCTAATTATTGAGAAAACAAGTTTGCCTTGTACAATAACAAAAATAATAAAAAACCCTATTTATTCATCACATTTCTTATTAAATAACCTCATTAGCTAATAATGTAACTGCTCAAATGTGATCAAGTCCTTCTCGCCGTCGTAAACTCGATTTACATCAAGCTTGCCTACGAAATATTTCAAGGAATATTAGCTATTACTCGTATAATTTCAACTCTGGGTAACATTTTATTACAGACCCGCTTACGCCAGACGATAGTGATAATATAGCCTAAATATTTAAGTATTGAAGTGGAAAGCTTTGTCCTCGGAAAAATGGACCGTGTTACGAGATAAAATGTACCTTCGAAATGTCTGTGTTATGACATAATATGTAATAGTTTTTTTAATGGACATAATCCTTTTGAAAACCTTGAAAACTAACAGATTGAACTGATTTATATTAAAGTTAATGTCGATCTTATATCTCAAGTGTGTTAGTGATTTAGTTTTGAGTAGTAAGCTAAAGTCTCTTGCAAATCGTGCGAATGTGCCAATTGAAAAAGAAGGAACAAAAATGAGCGGTTTGTTAAGCCAGCATTAATTACTCTACAAATTGTTTTTAAGATGCGATTGCGATATTAAATCGTAAATAAAACCTTTAAACTTGCCTCTTATTTTGTAGTTTTACACTGCGACAAATTGAAATACATATATACAATAGTAGATAGAGGAACGGATAGGAAAGGCATAATAGATAGACATCTTTTTAAGTCAATGAACTATTGATTCATCCTAGAGTAACTGAAAATGGTAGAAATTTTAATTCCATCATAAATACACACTCTTTGTAAGTAAAGAAGATAAAAACCCTCTGGCCTACAATTTCTTATACAAATTACAAGGAATTTCAAGTCGTTTACAGTGTAAATCATTTTTCGTTTAGAGATTAAGAATAAATTGCCCGGATTCCGCGTGACGCGATATAATATTATAAGTTTGAGCCGGATTCTTGTAATCTGCTTGGATATTAAGAATAACACCATATAGGATTATAAAGTAACAGTACATATAAAATTTAAATAAAGGTTATTACCATTTGGTCCTGAAATAACATGAAGGTATATAATGAGTCTTTTTTTCTTTTGTATAGTCAAGTGGTAGTCAAAGATTTAACCTTTTTGAAAAGAAAGCTGTCAAATATGCATTTTCAACAAAATTGCGGTTTAGTCTCAAAAATACTTCACAAAAAGACAAAAATTCGGAACTCTTCAAAAATAATATTTGTTCCGTTGTGGGTTCATGAATAATTCTTGTAGGTAATAATCTTTTGAAAAGATTTTCCTTGCTCGGCCTAGCTTTGATGTTCAGTTCACCTTTGTTTTAATAAAAATGTTAAACATTGCATTTATTTGGGTCCCCAAAGAGCGTAGATATCTACATACCGACTCCAAGATTATTGCTTAAATTAAATTTCGTGGTTTTTCCCGAAAAATTCCCTAAAAAGAGACTGAAAAACTAAGCCACAGCACTAAGTCACTAACTTGATAAGTACAACCTATACTAAAGTGACAAAAATCACAAATCCGTTAAAAACGAGCAAAACTAACGTAATTTTCCGACACCAAATAATATTTACGAAGGCAGAGTCAAAGTTGTCAATCCCATCCACCTACCTGCGTGGATTACCCACGCGAGTGGTTACAACATAAATCGGATTACCGAATGCCAGTTTTAACCGGATTTTCTTAACTTCGGGAAAAAAAATATATTTCGGAGCTTCGAGACGATTTATTTAACACAGCAACTTTATTACGAGGCGGGCTTGACGTATTGCTTAATTAATCAATAGGCTTGCCAGTGTTGTGCCGTAAAGTTTCGTAAACGACGATCGATACGAAGTTTTGGTGATGAATAATCGATTGCGGTTTAATCGATTTATTTTTAGTTCGTTGAGCTTTGTTTATGCTCCCTGTATGGATGTGTTTATATTTGCTTCTACATTAAGCTGTAACTGTTAAGAGTTTCTGTGATATTTTTAATACTGTTCCTATTAGAGTTTAAATTCTTCATCGTTTGTAAGAGGGTTAGAACTTGAAATACAAACTGCTACATGAAAAAATATCGTTCTACGTTATTTATGAATAGTTTGGACTTGACTTGGGACAACCTTTGTACTGTGTTTGACTAAATCATCAGTATCGAAACTTGTACGAAAAGGCTTTTTACTCCTTGATGTTTTCTACTTCGTCAAATGTTCCTTCTTGTAAGTTCATCTTTCTTTAAGAAATGGTCAGCGGGATTTTAGAGTGGCAAGTCTTAACTTGTGAGCTAAACCTTTGCGCCTACAAATCCTTTTTCACTTACCTATTTATCAAGGTCGGAGTAAGTACATGACATAAATACTAGGTAGCTATATCTACAAAATCTGGTATAAATCCGCGTCACGTCTCTAGGCGACAGTGGAGGGTGTGTTTTACGCGGCGGGCATTTAGAACCTCCGGTTGACCCATAAAAGTCAAATTTTATATTGGGTCCAATGAAAAATAGTAGGATTTATAGTGAAGCAGTTTGTTTTTGTAGTGTGGTCACAATAAAAAATGCTGATATTAATGTTCGGTGTTTTTCCTACTTGTTTACGCGTTTTGTGCTATTAAAAGTTACCGTCAAGAA
Organism: Trichoplusia ni; assembly: GCF_003590095.1. NCBI lineage: Eukaryota > Metazoa > Arthropoda > Insecta > Lepidoptera > Noctuidae > Trichoplusia > Trichoplusia ni. The sequence goes on from NC_039483.1 coordinate 699,584, forward strand.
TAGAAGGATTTTGATAAAAAGGTATCGATAAAACGAAGAATCGTATTTTATGTTGATTGGGGGAATGATAGATACCTTAGAATCTCAAGTTTCTTTTTAATTAGTTTTGATGGTTTCAATGCTCATTGCAAAAATTTAACTGATTGTAAGTTGTGACATCATATTGGCAATGGCCCCACGTTGGGCGCCAGTATTACATATTTATTTTTGAAAACGGTTTTATCTAGTACAGTATTACTGTGTACCGTACTTATGCATTTGCTTTTAAATCAATGTTTACTTGTAACTGATACATCCAGTCCAACCATTACATCATACAAATTAGATAAAAACGCAAACAATAAAATTGGAAATAGAATTCAATTTCATACTGTAAGATGTTTTCTGTTTCATACTGACGTGGCAGCAGTGTTATAAAATATTGATTTCTCTAACCTTATATAACGTTACAAACTACCAGTATTATTCTACCTACAGCATCTCATCCTATTTTTAAACTAAAAGCACGCACCAAAAAGGGTGCGTTCATTTCAAAGTCGATTTATCTCAATAAAGGTGGCAGAACACAAAACGACGGAACGTGGGTATCACGAGGCGCCTGCTGGGATCATCATACATAAGTAAATAGCTAATAAACCTTCTATGGGCCACATGTGCCACCTCTATTCAAAGAGATTTACCCTTATAACTAGTGCGAACCGAAATAGAAACAGCCCAGCCCAGTGACATTTCTACAATCGTTCGGGTTAACAGAAGAGAGTTGGTCGTTCACAGGGTAAGCTACGCTTGATACGATCGGTGAGAGGATGGGTGACCATTTTCGTCATAACGACTTTCTGTTTTTGCTGGTCCCGTCTCTGATTTACACATCACTGACAGTCGTTACGAGTAATTAGAAGCTAGAAAGTCTGACAACCAGTCTGACTAAGGGGCACAGGCAACTGTGACGATGAGGTCAGATACGCAGTCGCTCTTTGAAAAACACATAGCTGTTTCCGGTAAGACTGGGAGCCGACCACAACATAGTTGAGAAAAGACTAGGATGATGATGTTCGCGTTAATTGAAAACGCCAACATGTATGGAAATGACATTCTGTGACTACAACCTATCCTTTTCATACATTGGACAGTTTTCAATCAGCGCTGATGATTGTATACTTTATCCAAACGTAACTTGGCATGGACTGTTTTATTTCACGGTACTACTGTACTACCAGTTTTTTTGTGACCTTTAGGCAGTTTATTTTCGTCATAGCAATATTTGAACTACCTAAAAGCTTTATTAGCATTGTATGCTTAGGCTAATTTGGAACGTGAAGCGGTTTTTATAAGATTTTATCGTCACCGGTATTTTTGAACAAAAGATTTTCGGTATATTTGAGGTTCGAAGGGTCTAATTATGATGTTGAATAATTTATTTTTACGTTTTATTTTATTCGCAGGCGACCGAGCGGCTATTTAATATGTCGTGCTTTTTAATCATTTGGATAGCAACCAAAAATACCCGAGCTGTATAAAGTTTATTAATTTGCCCAGTAAACGATCTTCAGTTAATTTCACTAAGCAAAAAGTAACAGGAATTTCTCATTTGCAAAAAGACTGACTTACTTCTAAAATAGTTGTCTAGTTTATCCTGAATGCGACTATAAATTACCACAGATAATTAACAAGCCGATAAACTTGCTGTAGGTAATAACTATTAAAAACATGATTAGTTTAGGAAAATCTGCTACAAAGTGTTACATGCAACGTTGCCGTTTGAACCCGATGCGGATCAACCGTATAATTGATTTAATACAAGCGCTGTGGTGCCGCCACTTTTTTTATTGTTATTTTTATAACCCGAAGGTAACCTAATTTGTAGCGGTAGCTGCACGTCGAGCGAAAATTTTTATGGAACATATGACGCAAAATATTAAGGTTTAAAATGTAATTTTTGATGATCCTCTGTGATAAGATTAAACTAGGTATTCGTAAATTTGACCTTTCCAGAAATATATTTACATGATGTAGTGTGTTTCAATAAATCATGATTGTTTTCAAACAAAATATTTGTCTGCTTGTGGCATTCGTTAGTGCGCATTCAGTACTACTTACCTACTCAAGTTTTTCACAAGTGTGATCAAAACGCGTTGACGCCAACGTTCTAGTAAGCATGTATGGATGTCCATAAAACCTTTTTGTAATTTTGAACAGTGAATTTCTCTCGTTATTTTTGCCACATAACCCATGTTTATGATCCTTAATAACAAATACAAGCGGCATATAAGCGTGTATGACTATAATCTTGCGTATATTACGTCGTCAATGGCACAACGAGCTATTAAACGCACGGCATGTCGCTTTATGAATGTTTCTTGTCAAAATATACTGCGGGGGGTACATAAAACATCATAATAGGCAAGGATAAACCGAATCACAAAGAAATTGCTTTGCCTTTCGCCTTCGACACGCACTGAAGCAAAGCCAGACTTGTAAATGTCACGCACTGTGATTAACGCTTTTAATAAGAGACCTTATGAAGTACCTCGTTCTAGGATTATGACTATATAACAAAAGTACGTGAGATGTTAAAGAGCGTACTAAGATAATTCTTTGAGTAACGTAAAATTACTTAAAAATAAGCTCTAATTAGAAATGTAACGAAAAGGAAAGAGAACTTCCGTTTTCTTTACCAACACGGTTTTTCTCTCACATCCAAAATCTTTAAGTCTTGGTAGCCAGTCTCATTTAGCATGATAGACCCATAGGACTATCTACTTCTGCCTATAATTAAAAACACGTCACAAAAATAATATTACAATAATCGCACATCCAAAACCGCCAACTAACTTACTTTATCTCGTAGCATAAGCATTATTAATCTTTCTTCTCGTTACTATGACAACCTCGTGCTAAAGTTTTACGCATATGAATACAACTCACGCTGTGACATGACTCCTATTGACGCTCCAACCTTTGTTCGTGAGGAAACTAGCAATAAACAACATACAACGCGACATATTAAAATACAGAGCTTACAACAGGTTTAATAAAAGAGTACATATATTGTTCTTTTCTTTTATAAACTCCTTGGATAAAGTCTAGCTTTGTAATGTGGACATGTGCAGTGTTTATTGTGGGAAATTCTGTGGATTGAAAGGGTTTTCTAGTGTGACTCAATATTTTGTCACGTCACATTTTGTTTAATATTATTCAAGTCTTGTATTTTAATCTAGATATTCAACAAACTCAGTGCTTTTATAGGTATTGCGATATTGCAATGTTTACTGTTAACTTATGACGAGACGGATAGACCGTTCCGTTTTTCCACTTTTTAACCTAAAAATCGACTTGTCAAATTAAATATGCATAGTTGCGGATCGAAATAATAATGCATGAGATTTTTAAACAAACCAAAACACAATCCCGATTGCACAAAGGATTAATAAAGCTCAATGTGAAATGAACACAGACACGACAAAAAGAAGCAAAGGTATTAGGTAAGTTTTTATTCCTATTTGCCAAGTAAAGCAGAATGTAGCGAACGAGGGATGTGGTAGCTTCACTTTTCTTTTTAATTCGCAATTGCAATGGACTTATCGGATCGAGAGAGCATTCAAAAGATCTCGGCGACCACATTGTCGTTCCGTTGATGGAAATTTCATTGAATTCTTATATCGAGATATAAATTTTATCGTGTTGAATGGCGGAAATTTTATAAATGTAAACTGCGTAATTGTGGATAAAAAAAAACTGTAGACAGTAATTTTGATTTTGGGTTTAATACTAGATACTGTGTCTTACTATACGTATTATATTAAAAATTAGTTATTTGCTGATGTAGAATAAGTAAATTACCTGATAATCTAACAATATCAATATAAGATATACCTGAAGCTGAAAGAATACGGTGATAACTTTTTAAGTGATTGCTACGGGAATTGAAATTATTGTGCAATTTTAAGTATAATACAGTAATGAAATAGCTAAGAACACCATAAGAGTAAGAGAGTAAGAACACAGTAAGAAGTAAAGATCAGCAAGGAACATCGAATAATAAGACGAAGAAGGTTGCGTAGGTGGGCGATAAGCTTATTTATACAATAAAGTATTATCTTTTAACATGAGTTACCAGCCTTTGTTCTTAAACAAACGCTGTTCAGCAAGCTTAGCCATTGTGGCGATGAAACGACGGATTCTTGTGTGGGCGTGTGTATGGGTATTTACTATTTTGTGTATGGAAAGCCTTATGTTATTTATTATCTATGTAATGTTTGTCTATTGTGTAAGTTATGGTCGTATGTTGGCCCATCTTTTCAATATATCTTTTTTTTCATAAGTCGATAGCTACTCACAACTAGATATAGATTAAGAACAAAAAGAGAAATTATACCTAATAGTTTTGCTTGCAAAAGAACAGAACTGAATACTTTTCTTAAAAAATTAGAAGGAAATAGACTTTTATTATGTATTTACAGGTAAATGGAGATAGGAGTGCTTACTACTAAAAGTATCTACTACGAAACTTTTTACTATAATATAGTTATAGTTGCTACCTATTTATATAACAGAAATATTGTAAACCCCTTAACCCTCCCTTTATAGGCAAGTATTAACAAAGAATTCTAATAACGTCGGCGGCAAATTTAGCGTAGGCGTCTACAAAAACTCTTTATAAGAATGTAAAGCATGAAAATAATGTTAGCGACCGCTAGCTGAATAAGAATGATTAATGATGCCTTATAATGCCACCTTGATGTTCCCCTAAAGCGCTTTCTTTGAAGCTAATAAACACTCCAAATACTATAGAAACCTATCATTGTGTACATACAGCTTCGTGAATGCGAAGTTATTGACTTCTAACCCTTTGACGGTACCTAGTGAATATTTATTTTCCTTTTGTAGCCGTTCAAGGAAATCTGAATAGGGTAGTTCGAAGTAAGAAAATATTTAAAGTATCTAGGTAAGTATTTTTTTACCTAAGCTTAAGTACCTACTTGCAAATATGAAATCGGTCTAATGGATTCAATAGTATTTTAGGAAATAACTTTCTTGAAATGCAGAAAATAGTTACGTGCTACCGAATATTAAAAATGACATTTGAAATTACGAAACGTATATTGAAACGTTCATTTTCGTACAATGCCCCGTTTCTGCTATTTTACAATGGCCGGTGAATGGCAATTGGATTAAATTTGAAATTACTCTTAAGCATTATGCCAACACAATAATTGAAAATTCATTGTATTGACCTTGAGTGTACCGTCCCATACTAAATTTCCAATGACTGTAATAAAAATGATAAAGAAAATAAATGTGAAGTGTCGTTTTGAGCTTATTATCATTTATTCATAGGCCATTGTAAATAGCAGAATAGGGGCCCTCTGTAGTCTATGATAGGTCCTCCCGAAGATATCGCTAAATTCCTTATTACATTCCATCAACGCGATTTTGGATAAATGGGAAATGACAAAATTAAAACCACATTTGAAAGTAAGAACATTCGTTATTATTGCTTCATACAGAATAATATTGAAACTAAAGTATATAAAATATCAGTTATTTTGACTCTAGCTACAGTCACAAGTAGAAAACTAATTTAAAATGGTATCAATTTGGCTCCACACTTTGGCAAGATAAGGGGAACACATTACATCTAACAATTCATTTTGTATTTGGATATGCCTTTTCAATATAATGTTTCAATTATAACAAATAACAGGCAATAAACTAATTTTATTATGCAACTATATATGGCATTAATTAAGGCATATTGTTCACTGGAAGGTCTTATCAATACCAAATCTCACAAAATCTTAACAATATTTAAACTTATTATTCTTGTACATATCTCCCAAAGTGTGGTGTTGAGTACAAAATAAAATTAATATCTTTCAGTCAATAAGGAGGACTCTGTTCTTATCAACTCTGACGTTTGGCGCGCTCTTCAATTTTTTTATAAACTTGTCGGCGATTCGGTCGTCGACGTCTCGGCCAGTCGCCTCACTGTACTCTCCAAGAACCTTCTTTTGCAATCTTTTGAAAGGTAATTCACCTTTTTTCTCTAAGAGGGATATGATAACTGCATGCCAGTTGAACTTGTCACTAGTTACAGCTAATTCACCGATTTTGGCGACATTTTGGTCATGGAGACAGATGCTTTCGTCTGCTTCTTCATCTTCGTCCATCTTTATTTTCTTTTTCTGTGTCTTCCCAGTAGCAGGTGCTACAGGCTCGATAGGTTTGTTCTCATCTGTGATGTCTGCAGCCTCCTGTTGTCCATTAACACTATTCACAGTGTCTTGTCTCTTGCGTTTTTTGTTCTTATTTTTACCATCAGATTGGTTATCTTCATCACCATTGGCAGATTCAGATTTAGTCTTCTTTTTCTTGCCTTTCTTGTTTTCTGTCTCCTCTTCCTCTACATCTTCGGAATGTGGTACTCCAGCACTTTGGAGTTCAGCTTCATATTTCTTGTGTTTTTTCTCTTCCTTTCTTTGCTTTTTGGTCAATTTCTTCTTATCAACTTGTTCTGTGTCTCCATTTTGCTGTTCATCATCAACTCCATTCTGTTGTTTGTCATCACCATTCTGCTCTTCTTCATTGTTTGGTACTCCATTCTCTTTCTCAGATTTCTGCTCATCATCACCACCATTTTCTTCTGATTTATCTGTAGCAGGTGCATCATTCGGTTTATTTTGGTTTCTATTATTAGCATTGGATAAGGCAGAAAGTTTGACAGATATCAGGTCCCAAGCCTGATCAATGTCTTTGGGATTTGTTTTATTTCCACATACATTTTTGACAAAGTTGATGAATTTGGGTTTCTTGCGAGGTGTGTTGTTGTGTTTGCTGATAGTTTCAATGATCCTTAGTACATTTTTAGATGCAGTTTTTTGTTCTTCTAGGACTCCTTGTAACATTTCCACCCATGCATTTTGTTTCTTCTCGCCCTTCTTCTCCTTGGAAACAAATCCTTTTCCTGAATAGCGCTCCTCTTCAGTTACACATTTAATGTGTGCCTCATAGTCATGCCCCCTGAAATCATATATTTAAAAACTGGTTACTTATGTGCGAGTCAGATTTGTTCCAATAGGGAGTTTTGTACAAACAGGCTATAAAATAAAAAACAGGTTGGGTAACAAATAAATTTGAGGGTACCTTTAAATATATTTGTCACCACTCACCAAAAATTTTCTAACTGCAGAAACAGTTCTTTAACCTTGTTCTTTCTTGTTAGTATTTTTGTTATACCATTAGCAAAAATACATCATTGGTGAACGGACAGACAGACTGACAGACAGAAGACTAAGTAATATGGTTCCGTTTTAAGCTATGTAACCCTATATGATAAGGAACTGAATGTTAAGCATAAGTATTTTTTTTAATAAATTAAGAAGTTCCCATTGTGGACACAAAGAGTTTAATCAAAGAGTTATACTTAATTAGTTTTAAAAATTTCTACAACTTTTTTTTTTAAACAATTCAGATTTCTGTAAACAAAATAGTTACACGAAGTTAGTATATATCATATTTTATTTAAGTTATGTGATTGCTAACATATTGATACATTCGACTTGTTCGAGTAGTAAATTCTATTGTATTTCCTATTTGGCAGTGTATACAGCATGTCATATCATTGACATTGTTCTATTTTTAGCTAAACTAGTACAACAACAAGTTATAAACCTATAAAACAGATGTTACTACAACTCTTATCAAACACAAATAAATTTATCTGCCGGTAAATAATTGTATACTTACAGAAAGTCTTTAAAACAGTCCATGCATGACAGATTAGGGTTTCTATTTCTGCATTTCGTTAAATAATGTTTCTCAACCTTGGGCTTTTGTACAGATTCCCCACAATGACCACACGTGAACACAACCATAGCAATAATTAAAACACGTGCTTCCAATACAATTTGTTTTGAATACAAATAACTATAACCTGCAAAGAAGAAACCATTGGTTAATTAGTACACAAACAATACATACTTAGATATTTTTAATATGCCTTAAAGCATAGATTTAGGTTAAAAACAGACATACTTTTCTCACTAGACTAATTAAAGTAAATTGAAAATTTGCTCCAATTTCGCGAAACTTTTCTCAAAATTAACAACTACCAAATGTCAAAATTGACAGCTGCAGTAAATAAAGTTTACATAAATACTCTGTGGCCAGAGATATTGATATGCTGTGGTACCAACCAACAAATCTGAATACACATGAACTCAAAAGGCTACGTTTCCTGCACATAAAAAAACTAACAACAGTCAACTTACAACAATCAAACAAAACTGTTTGCGGGCGGGGTGTGTCCAAAACTTAGTTTTTATAAAAACTATCATGATTTAGTACAATTTATGTATACAATCTAGCAGAAAAGCAGCTAAATATGAATAAGTGCATTATATTGGCCCTTCAACTAGTACTGTTCGGTAAGTTTTAATAAATGAAACTTCTAAAAAGTTTCGCGTGTTTATTCCTGTACCTATAAGAAATATCAAAATTGCATGAGTAAAAACTTCTATTATCTAAAGCTAAGATACTTCTGACAATTCTGTTTCTCTAAAAGTATACTTTAAAGTTATAAAATAACGCAATGAACAGTGTTCTTAGTTTAACGTCCAGTCAAAACTCATCCTCTGGTGTTTCGCGTAATATAATTTGCAGGTGCAACTAAGGCAAGTGTATACGGTGCCGATAATGTACTGAATGGTATTGGTAAAGTGCCCAAAGTAGAAGGGCAAGACATTATAACATGGTGCACGACTTCATTACTAGAAAACGAAAAATGTGAAAAGCTTGCGAAATCAGTCCTCCAAGACAAGGGACTGTTTGGACAGGATTTTATTGAACTGCAGTGTAAAAGGGTAAGTGATTCAACAGAAAAGAGTTTTCATACACTTTTTACTTTACTCCTTTACTTACAGGTTCATGTCAATTAAAAGTGTAACTTTAAATGTACCTCACAAAAGATGCCTACACTTTAAGTTTAATCTGTTTAGTTGCACATTACCTATACAGTTCTGAAACCATCTGAGGTATCATTCGAATCCCTTCAAGTTTGGTTACAACAGTAAGACATACAGGTTGACAAAACCTGCAGATCTTCATCTTGATTTTGATAGTTTTCAAGTTTCTTAAAATTTACTTTATTACAGGCTTTTGACACAGAAGAATGTATGACATGGGTGGACCGAGGAGAGGCATCCCTGCTTGGTTTAGATGCTGGTGAAGTCTATGTTGCTGGCCGATACCACTCATTAGTACCAATATTGCAAGAGGTAAATTATGATGATAGACTGTTTACCAAGAATAAAACAAAAAAGATGTGAATATTTCATTCCCAAGTTAAATAATTATGGGCCAAAAATCTGTTTTTTATGTTAAACAAAATTATCATCATTATAAGCCAATTTGATACAATGAATCTTCTAAAGTTTCATATTGTGAGTTACTTAAAACAAAATATGACTTTTAATCTCAGTATAAAACCTTTTTTTTACAGTTATATGGTAGAGGGGAACCTTACCAATACTCTCTAGCAGTGGTTCGCAAGGGTGGCCTGCCTGCAGTGCAGCCAGGATCAGGGCTTACGGCATTACGAGGGGCAAGGGCCTGTTTCCCAGGTGTTGGTGCTCTAGCTGGATGGGTGATGCCCATACATGTTGTAAGTAATCTGCTGTAATCTGCTCTAAATAAAAAATATGAAGTATTGAAACTTATTTTATACTTGTGGTTTCAATAATATGTTGGCCTCGTCGCCGTGTCGTCATAGGTCGGGAAAAGCTTTGAAACATTGGCAATCTAAAAACTATATTTTATAAACTATGGAAGAATCTTTTTATTTTTTTTGTTGGTCATAAGTATTTTTTTAATATTTTAATTATCAACTTTTTCATTGTTAATAATTTAATTATTAGGTACAATATCACAGTATCATGCTTGTTGCACTGTTCATAGCTCTAGCGGTAAATTAACACAAAGCAAAAAGAAAGATACACAAAGAGAATATATTGCTTTTTTTCAGTTAATGCAAGAAGGGGGATTAAAAATTACGGACTGTAATAATCATGTGAAATCAGCAATAGAGTTTTTCGGCGAATCTTGTGCCCCAAATTCTCTGAAGGATATGTATAATCCAATTGGTGATAACTCTGACAAGTAAGTGTTTTATGATCCTATGTAACTAGCCTAGTTTGAGCTCTGCAATTCACTGTTATTTTCTAAGTTCTCGCAATATTTTATTTTACTAAACTTAGTGTCAGAAGGGTTTTGAGTGAAATTGAGCTGTAAATTCGCCATTTTTTTCTAACCATATTTTCGCAAAAATTGTAACTTACTGCAACATGATCTTGAGACAAATTTTTTCAATATTTATGAAAGCTCCCACAATACTAGGATTCAAATTCATTACTGCGGCGTTTTTTTAAGAAGATATTATGTTTAGGTGTATGATGCATAGAATAAAATAAATAATGTATATTATTTCATAACAGGCTATGTAAGCTATGTACGGGCGGCGCTGGTATTCGCTGCACGCTAGCCGATCCTTACGCGGGCTATGAAGGCGCGTTGCGTTGTCTCATCGCGAACAACACCGGCGACATCGCCTTCGTGCGCGACACCACTATACAACACGCCTTGCTGTCTCATCAGATACTTGGTAAGGTTCTTGCAACGATAGTTATTAATTTAGACAAAATATAACTTTTTTGGTTTTTTACTGTTAAATAAATTGTCTGGAGGCTGAATTCAAGAATAACATTGACTAAAAGTGTCATTATCATTTTCCTGTCCCGAGAGTTATACCTATTATGAACATTTTCGTTGTAAACTATTGTCGCTTTCTTTAGCGTCTTTTCGCTACAGTGAAAGTGCTTTGTTGTATTTTCCTTTTCAAGTACACTAAGATATGATATAATTACAAGTCGTGCGCCGTCTAAATTATTTTTAACACTGACAAAAGACTGGCCTTTTAAATGTGTTAAATACTAAATATTTTTATTTTTTATTTATTTATTATGTTTTTTTTTTTATTATATAATAATCCAACATATAAGGATCATTAAGTGTTTCAGTAATTTATTTTCAGAAGCAATAAAAATTAATTATATATTATGCACCAACAACGAAACAAAAGAATTAATAACTAACTTTTTGAGTGGAATACATTGACCCTATGTAATGCTTTAAATCATATTTCTTATCATCACATAAATATAAACTTTAACTACTCATAAAAAGATAATATTGCATTTTTTCTGTACAATTGGTCTGAGGACTAGCTTCAACTACTTCACCAGACTTCAATCCAATCTAATGTTTGACTAACTTTCTTACAAATTCGCAGGTGGAGTAACAGAAGACCAGTTCGAGTTGATCTGTCGCGACGGGTCGCGGCGCCCCGTCACGGACGCGGAGAACTGCAACTGGGGCAGAGTGCCCGCTGACGCCATCGTGACCAGCAGCGCGGTCACCATGGAGCAGAGGAAGAAGTAAGTAGCGAATAAAGTATAACCTCCTTTTTACTCAGCTAGGTTTTGAGAAGGGAGAGTTATTTTACCAAAGTGTATCGGTATTGTACAGTCAGTAATAGAAATGGACGAGCTGGTTCAAATTATTAAAAAAATGTAAATATTAATACTTTTTATCTCAGTCCCAATACTCAAATCATTGATTATTGGGACTGATATTATATTGTTTATATTTCATTGTTTTGATAAACTTCAGTTGCTTTCTGTACTTCCCAGCTGGTTAAAAGTGTTGTTTTTATTTTGTTTAAATTATGAAGTTTTTGGCAATTTAAGAGGACGTTAAAATGATTCTGCTCCTAATAAAGCATGCATACATTACTAAGTCCTACTTAGTTTAAAAAACCCTACCTATGTGTTATACATTCAATTTTCTTCTTTTATTTCAGATACCAAATGCTCATACAAGTGATCTACCAACTATATGGTGAACCTAACCCTCTAAATAGAAACTATAACATGACTTCAGCTTTCCAAACAGGAGGTCCTTTCAATCCATACTCAAGTACTGAGGCCAATAGATACTCATATGATACTTTCAATAGAGACAGGTTTAATAATAATGTGAATAAGAACTTTGATGAAGAAGATGACAGAAACAAGTAAGTAGACATTTTTGATAATATTTTCTTTTACACAAACTTTCAATTGACTTCAATAATTTTAAAAATACTGAGCTAAACTTCATGAATTTTTTTGAGACAAAAAGTGTTTGCCTTTCGATGTTAAATATGAAAAAATGTGGAAAAAAAAACAAGTAATAAGGAATCTAAAAAATAGGATACCATACCATGTTTATTATAATGTACCTTTACTCACACAGGGCAAGTACTATGCCGCCTTTCAAATCGCGTACGGATTCTTCAGGACAACCCATTGAAGCCCTGTTCCGACTCTTCAGATCGAATGAGACCACTGACCTTTTGTTGCAAGTTAGTAAAAATCAATGTAAAAGTTAAATTATAATTTAAACTCGTCCCTGTATGGTCATACATATTATGTATATAGGAACCATCATTAACAGCTTCAAGAACAGATTGGACAATGAAGACATCTTCAAGTTATTTAATGCTCACGCAACAGTCAGTTAGCTGCTAGTGTGTTACACAAAGTAATAATTATGATATCTTGACATAATTACATTGCTTGCTGTATGCTCCATCCACACAGTTCATGCATTCGTGGAGTCATAAACATCCACTCTTTCACTTTACACTGTATAGTTTTTGTTATCTCATAGGAATGAGTAATAATATCGCCATGAGTTAGTTTTCACGAAACTGTTATTGTAAAAAATACTTAAATGAAGAAGAAATAAATTCCTATTTTTAATACGAACAGGACGCAACAGTCAACTTCCGTATACTTAAAGAAGAGGAAATGGCAGCAAAACACATCTTGAACAACAAGTTTGTTGGCGAGCAAGCGGAGAAGGCGGTCCTGGCCATCAGGAACTGTCCCATCAAGAGAGCCACGCTGTGTGTTACCAGTGACCCGGAGATGGACAAGTGTGTTAAAATGAGGGTAAGATGTAACTGTGTATATATCTGGGAAAATTGAAATATTTTGTGTTTTTTTACGGTAGTTAAATAAAGATTTTGTGTTTTCGAATGATGTCTGAGAATTCCATGTCGCGAAATTTCATGCTACATATAATAGATAGCACACATTGAATACTTTAGGGTCAAGTGTTTATAAAGGCAAGTATAACGTGAGAAGTGACAAGTGCAATGGAATCGGTTGATTTAGACGAGGTTCTATCGTTCTTGTACACTTTTGCTTTACTCACTGCTGTATCAACATCACAACAGCAACACCTCAGGTGTTGGAAAATGAAAATTAACTTACATGCTGTTTTTTTTCATGACTTTTTCTTTCATTTTATAGTGCATTATTTTGTTCTTTTTTAAACCAAGACGCCTAGAGATAAGCATTTGCAGTTTATACAAACGCTTTTCGAGGATCGAACCCGCGACTTATCGCGCCTTGGCGTGTTGCACTCTTATTCTACCTTGTTGGTACTTGTTTGTAAAAGTTATCCAACGCCAAGTCTCAACCTGTGTGTACTCGCAGGTGGCGCTGAAGGCGGCGTTCCTGTCGCCGGCGCTGGTGTGCTGGCGCGGGCACAGCGCGCGCCACTGCGAGCGCGCCATCGCGGAGGGCGCGGCGGACTTCGCGCTGTTCGACGCGGCCGACATGCTGCACGCCGCGCACAGGCATCGCCTCGTGCCCTTCATGCAGGAGGTACGCAGAACCACTTCACTAATGTTATTCATGTATGTTATTTTATCTAAGTAAATCTGTATTATTTAAATATATAGGTGTAATCTTATATATATTCGTATATTATTCATAAATATCCATAGTTAGATGTAGGTACAACTTTTAATTGTACCTATTCCAGCTGTGTCTCCATTTGACCCAAAGGTTGACTGGTAGATAATGCCTTGCAGCGCTAAGTCCGCTTTATGTACCAATTTTACATGAAAGTTTAATTAAATAAATAAATGTAATTAAGCTGAAAAGTTGATACATTGAACGTGCTAATCTCAAATCCTACTGGTTCGCGAACTGCCCGTTCTGTGAGATGTACTATCACGGTACCACCAATATTAGGGGTAATAATGCTGCTAAAAACATGACGCACAGTTAGCAACAAAGGCTAACAGTTTATATACCATAGCTAATCTCTCAAGGCAATAGTCCATCTGAAATAAACCAAAAAAATTCTATTTATGTTGTGCCTACTACTGTCTATCGTACATAAAACTACTCTCATAATATATCCTCAATAATAGGAAATACACGTTAAAAAATCAGGTATGCCTAATCAGATCTTATACATTTTTACTACGCCAGATCTACACAAGCGGCGACAACTGGTACTACGCCGTTGCCGTAGCAAAGGAGCAAGATCCAGACACAGACCTGACGTACCTGCGCGGCAAAAACACCTGTCATACAGGACTGGGCACTGCAGCCGGCTGGGTGTTCCCACTGGCGTACCTTATATCTAACGGGTGGATCAGGTAATGCTATTAATGAGTTAAAACGTATCCCGGTTATGTTTTAGATACCGCTTATATACATGCTCAACTCAGCGTACATTCGACAATTTTCTTGAAGCGCAAAAAAGATTGGCCCTTTCTAGGGGATAATTATTTTAATCGGAATAATAATAATTATTTAATTAATTTAAGAAATATTTAAAATTCCATATTACAGTATTATCCATTAAGATACTGGATAACTTTGCAGTTTTATCTAAAGCTGAGGAACCACAAACACAGCCGTTTCACACACGTACACGGCAAAGATAGAATAGGATGAAGATGCCGAGATGCGATCTACAAAAATTACTTTAAATAATACATTATTTTCTGTTATAAATTTATATTTAACAACAACAATAAACAAACTGTTTATGTCCGTAATCTTCATACTATTCATTCCTGTCCACCAGATCGTACAGTTGCGACGGCGCCCACGCGGCCGCCGAGTACTTCACCAAGTCGTGTGCGCCCGGCGCGCTCAGCTCGGAGTACGTGGACAGCGGGACTGTACCACACGACAACCTCTGTCATCTGTGTCACGGGGCATCTTTCAGGTATACTCATGTTTTTATTTTGTAGAGGTAATCATGATGACTTCGCCAGTCAATTGTCAGAAATGGTCTATGTGCTAGAAGCCTAGTACACGAACTGTTTTGCGCGTGGGCTCAGGAGAAACTTGTCGTGTGCCCTATTTTAAGCGAAACAAATAGGAGATGTCCATCATTACTTCTAGACGAGCTCTGCTTTCCTTACCAGGTACTTGCTACTAACAGTGATTTAATCGGACGCTTTTACGCTATTTTAGACGAATTTTCGTGTTGTGGTGAATCCACGACATTGACCATAGACCAATACCAAAAGGAAATGTCACGGACGACACCGCAATATCGAGGATCACGCATCGAGCCGTGTCTATTAAGATACCGACTCGAAATGAATAGCGATGGAGCGCGATAATATCTCGTTTGGTTGTCGACTATTCTTTCGTATCCCACATATTTCCCGATTTGAACAGATTTAAAGTAACTTTCTATGATCCAGACGTTGCCGTCGCGACGCCAGCGAGGACTACTTCGGTCACGTGGGCGCGGTCCGCTGCATGGTGGAGGGCGGCGGCGACGTGGCCTTCGCGCGCCACTCCGCGCCCGCAGAGGTGTCGGCCGGCCGCCGCCGCGAGTGGTGGGCCCGCGACCTGCTGCCCGACGACCTGCAGCTGCTGTGTCCCGATGGTAACTATACACACACCTATATACATATCTTTTTTTTTTGTAATAATAAGGCCTGGCCTGTTGGTCTATTGGTAAGTTGTGCTGCCTGCTATACCGGAAGTCGTGGGTTCCGTTCCCATCCAAATGTTTGTGCGATGTGCACGATCATTTGTTCCGTGTCAAGTATGTTTATCAATCAAGACTAGCTTTGCTTAGTTTGAGTTTGGCACTAGATGGCGTTGTGAGAAAGTTGTGGAATATTATTATATTAATATCGTAAAACACGCTAATCGTGAGTTGAATTTATCAACTAACTTCTACTTCTACCGCAAATATTTATTTATTTCAGGTACTCGTGCTAAAATGCATGAATACAAACACTGCAACTTAGGCAAAGTGCCTGGCTCCGTACTAATGGGCAGGCCTAACCATACTGAATTGGATACTTACTCTAACTTGATCGTGTACGCACAACAGTTCTATGGGGCCGTCACTACTGACGAATTCAGGTAAGAACTCATTTTACTTAATAATTCTATAACTCACATAAAAGCATGTGTTTATTATGATTTTGTTTTCAGCTTCAGCATGTTCTACTCTCAGCCGCCATACTCCGACCTCATATTCAGTGATGTGGCTGTACGGCTGAAGCCACTGCAGCACAGCAAGCGGTCCGCAGAAATCATTGCTGGTCCAGCGCTCATCAGAGCCGCACGCATCGTGTCCTGCGATGCCCCACAAGCATCGTACTACGTTGCCTCCGACCCCGACTTTTTGTCACACGCTTACAGTAACGGCGTATTAGGACTTTTATTAGCTATAGCCCTGTTAGTTGCAGCGTTGTTAAGATAATTTAGGTATTCTAGTTCCCAATGGCGCCCAATTTGAGAAACATTTTATTGCAGCTGGCAAATAGAATAGGAATATACTTTTTTACTTATGTCTAATGTTTCTGAATTTTATCAATATCTGTTGTTATCTTTCACACTCACTTTATGCTTAAAGGCAATAGCAATACTTTGATTTTTGTTTAATTTGTAAACAATAGAATCGGCGCCATTAGGTACATATTATAAGACAGTATTTTGTTTGAGACTTAAATAGATCTGAGCAGCTATATTCATGAGTCCATTAGAATAAGTTATTGTTTTATAAAGCTTTACAGAAATAGCATTTACATATTTTACATCCAGTGTAGGTGTGCCTTCTTATTTTTAAGTGTAACATCATCCGTCCAGGTAAAATTATTTTATATACATTTTGAAATTAAATATTTTTTACACAATAATGTATTTTATTGTATTTACATAAGTTTTTTGTGGTGATAACATTCAAATCCTTTGGGTAGTTCATTGAAATCTTTAAATATCTTCCTCAGATCAGTTCTTCTGCATATTTCTCTGACAGCTGGTCGTAGACATTCTCCATTTATATCTATTCGTCTTGCATGTTCTCGCCACTTCCCAAAAACACAATTACTTTTCGCTAAGTAATTGTTTATTGACGGAACCAGCCCAGTACACTTAGGTGTAAACTTAGCACAAAGATGCAAAGCTTGCCATGACAAATATCTAAAATGATTTATACAATATATAAAATACGAATCCTTTGGCTTATTCCTTATTAACATATCTATCATAGAGTTACTCAATTTTACTGATACCCTCTTTTTGTACAGTTGCAGAAAATTCATCATCTCTTGTTCACTGCATAATATAGCCAATATTGTGCAAAATTTGTTCGCTGACAAACAAAAAGTACTAAATATGTGCCTCCAAATGATTTCCTCATTATTATAATTTAAATTAAAAATGTGGCTATTAATTTGAATACCAGATTGTCCAACACGGCTTTCAATAAACTTATATAAATTTGATATACCGCTAGAAAATGCTATTTTGTAACACATTTGTCCAGAATAAATATTGCTAGCTCTGCTCACTTGCAGATTAGAAGTATTGTAGCAATATCCAAGAAAAAATATTTCTTCACTATACTTAATACTTTCATGTTGAAAATTGACCACAGTTTTTTCATAGTTCACATTTCTATAATTTGACAATGCATTTAAAAACGATAAAGCATCCTCTAGTAAATCAGTTACATACATATAGTCATCAACAACTCTAATAAACAGCTTTACTTGATTTTCAGTAAATTTCATGTGTTCACAAAAATATAATTTATCCATATATGAGTAGTACAACTCAGAGAGTGCTGGAGAGTACTTGTATCCTTGAACCAAACCTTCTTTCCATTCATACACAGTAGAACCAGCACGGATGAGGAGTGGTTTACGAAGCTCGGTTATGATATCTCTGAATTGTTGGGCCATTTTTTTCTTCATATAAACACACTTTTCAGTCCTCTGATAGTTTATGTACCTCTCTGATAATATTTTCAGTAATTTGTCTCTGTTTATTGAACCAAAGGCATTACTGAGGTCAGTTTTTATGAAATAGAGCTTTGGTTTATTGGCTTTTAACCACTTGGCATACATATTATTGTACTGGATTTCAATCCTGTCCATTGGTTTACCATTCAGCAACCTTAGAAATTTTAACCTCTCCTTAATTTTATATTTTTCTGAAGAGTTTTGGATGTCATTTTTGTAACACACTATTGGTCTACAATCACTGTTCGGTTTCAAGGTAAGATACAGCTTAGGAATATCTTTTCCTAATATTTTCAATTTCTTTCTATCAATAAGACTATGATTCCTTTTTGACTTTTTGCCCAAGGAATAAGGTCTATATTTCTGTATGATCTTTGTAAATACCATTTTTGATATTTGTTTGTCATAAAAGCTCTGCCAGTGGTCCTTCCAAAAATAATAAAGCTTGTTTTCATTAGCATCTAGCTTGCAAGTTGTCACATAAAAGTTTATACCAATAATTGATGACAATAAATATTTCACAACCCATTTTACAATATTATACAGGATTTTTTTAGAACTTGCTTCTGATAGATTATTCCAGGGTAATACAGAGAAATTCCACTTTAAAAATATTTTTTCTAAATAAAAATGCTGGCGCTTCATGCTGTAGATCGCGATTTTGATCAAACTTTTGAATATTTTACTGTTTTGATTATTTCCAAAGAACTTTTTTGGGATTATTTCGTTTAGCGCCTTCCAGCAACTATTAAACAAACTTTCTTTGTCCACAGGGTGTAAAAATAAGTTCCCATCCTTCGGAAAATAATTTTTAAAATCATGTTTGCTTTTACTCTTTAGATTTTCCTTTATACTTGTCAAAATAGTTTTTAACGGAGTAGTTAAGTTGCTTACCAAAAAATCTTCTTCGACCAATAATTTATAGAAACAGTCTTTATTGTCTTCTTTGAAAATATTCCACTTTATTATATTTCCAAATGATCTTAGATTTTGTTTATTGACAAAATAAAAGGATAAACAGAGCGGATTTTCCATTTTAACTCAATCCATGCAATACTTTTCGCTCATGATTTCAACACTACAGAAGCTGTACAAAGTACAAAATAATAGAAAGTATAAGTATAGTATAGAAACTGCTGCCGCATTTTTGAATTGCCGGCAACTTGTTACGACTTGCTTGCGCGCGCCGGATCGCGGCCTTCGCGCCTTCTTTGAAGTTCTTTGTTGGTCTCATCTACCCCACAGATTACTTAAAAGGGTATTTTGAAGTAACTTCACAACCACAGCCGAAATAAGTCACTTATTAAGGGAAGTTTTTATTCCTTTGAATGAAACAATTATGTCATTGTCACTTGAGTAGTTTGAAAAAAATACGTTAAGGGTTTAAAGTTTTGCTTAGACTTTCTGGTTGCTGTTACGATTTTTTTGTTTTAGAAAAGATCGTGTGCTTTTATGTCAATTTTGAACCAATTAAAATTCTGGTTCCTATAGAACTCAATCCTTCTTCGTTTAATCATCTTTTAAAATCTGGCAATTTTATCTCAATTTTTTTACAATGTTAACTATTTTAAAATTCCCGCGAAGGCTATTTTCGTAAATGACATTTCGCAGTATTATAATATTTACATTATAATTATTTTGTTCTCAATTTATCAGTTAGAATGTCAAAAATAATTACTTGTTGATAACATTGCTATCAAAAGTTGTATTATTTATAGTCGTAGTTACATAAGCTCGTAAAGTTCTGTGTATACTGGTAATAATTGTGTTCCAGTGTTTGTTTTCGTATTCAATAATTTATCAAGTTTTTCACTAAATCTATCTATATTTTAATGGTTAGCCCATTAAAATATATAAATATTTAAACGATAGTTAGAATAAAAAATTCATATTATTTTGTTACCACAATAATATTTATACTGAGTAATATTAAGTAGAATATTGTTTCTTAGATAAATTATAAAGCATGTAGAGACACCCTAATCATAGTTCACTATCTACCAATCATATCGTAACGTAACTGATTATAATAATAACCTATTTAGATCTTTTTATGCATAGTAGTGGTAGTATTTTGATTACATATCTCAGTCAACGACTTTATATTACTGTGCGAAAATGGCTAAATCGGTAGTGAGTGATCTGCTTAGCATATTCAAAAGTGGCGTAACTGCAGTACTTCCTGTTAATCTTGTAAAGAAGTCTGTAAAATACAATCCAGAGACCCAGCAACTGGCAATAAATGGAGATAAATTCAATTTACAAAACAAGAATGTTTATATGGTTGGCACTGGTAAGGCGGTACAAAATATGGCCAAAGAAGTTGAAGGCATCTTAAGTTCTAAAATCAAACAGGGAATCATAAGCATTCCAATTGGAAGTTTGAATCAAAGTGCAATAAACACAAATATTGTTTACTATGAAGGAGCTAAAAACAATCTTCCAGATGCCAGCGCTGAAGCTACAGCTCTTAAGATTAAAGAACTAGTCACAGGTCTTGGATGTGATGACCTGCTATTAGTTTTAATATCTGGTGGAGGTTCTGCCCTTTTGCCATTGCCAAAGCCTCCCATAACTCTAGCTGAGAAAACAGCATTGATTAAGAATTTAGCAAATTCTGGTGCCGAAATAACTGAAATAAATGCAGTCCGTAAAAGGCTGTCTGATTTGAAAGGTGGTAAATTAGCAATAAAAGCACAACCTGCTCAAGTTGTGTCTTTAATACTATCAGATATTGTTGATGACCCTTTAAGCTTAATAGCCAGTGGCCCTACTGTTGAAGATGAGGATGATTCCACTATAGCTATTGATATAATTAAAAAATACAAATTGTATGACCAACTTCCAGAGTCAATTAAAAAAGTTATAAATGAAACTAACAATCATGAACAGTTTCCAAAAAGTAATGTTAGCAACCATGTCATAGGGTCCAATAAGGTCAGCATAGCTGCAGCAATGAAAGAAGCAAAAGACTTGAATTATGTGTCCATTCCTATTTCTAATACAATAACTGGAAATGTTAAAGATGTTGCCACAGAATATGGAAGAATGACGAAACTTTTCTGTTCATATTTAAAAGAGAAGCAAAGCCTAAAGGAGTTTAAGGAGCAATTAAAGCACTGCAAAATACCTGGACTTGAAATAAAAGACTTGGAAAATGATTTAATGGGTATAAAAGATAAAGATGTGTGTTTAATACTAGGTGGAGAGATAACGGTAGAAGTTAAAGGTTCAGGAGTCGGAGGCAGAAATCAACAGTTAGCCTTAGAATTTTCTGAGCTGATTCACAATTCAAGAAAAGAATTCGAAGATTTTGATATTTTCTTTTTAAGTGCTGGCACAGATGGCATTGATGGGCCAACTGATGCTGCTGGAGCCATAGGATACTTGGATTTAATATCAGATGCCCAAGAAGATAAGTTCAACACTCAAACAGTGTTATCAGAAAATGATTCCTACACCTTTTACAAGAAGTTCAAAAATGGAAACTATCATGTCATTACTGGGCATACAAATACAAATGTCATGGATCTACATGTCATCATAATTAAAAGAAAATAATAAAATGTATGTGATGTTATAAACTTTATTTACAATGATGGTTTCAAAAATAAATTAATCTTGTTTTGTTTATCCTTTCTCTCTTTAATTTTTGCTGAAGCCAATACAGCCTTTTGGCATAATCCTGCAAATTTGTCTTTTTTCCTTTTATTGTTATTAATCACTTTTGGTTTCTCCTTAGTCTTTAATTCGTTATTTTTATTTTGTATTGAAAAAACATCCAGTGAATTTGCATAGACATTTATTTCTTTTTTCTTCACCTCTGGTTTCACTATCGATTTTGGGGGATCTTTTACTGAACTAGCTGTGGTTGTTGCTTCTCTTTCTGCAACCTTGTTATTGTGTCCAGCAGTTGTTATTGTGTGTTTCAGCACAGGCTTTGTTGGTTTTGGGAAAGCAGTAACATTAGTCTTATTACAAAAAGAACATAGTTGTGCCTACAAAAAAAAAACGAATTAGAGTGCTATACACCTGTAGATCACGAGTGTAATTCTATGGTTCAAATTACTTACCACTTCATTACTGTGCAATAACTTGTTCCTATTTCTAACAAAGTCCTTCTTGTTTTCTTTAACTTTACGTGATTTTAGTCTCTTTCTTTGTCTTTTTGATAACTTTATAGACCGCACCTGGAAATAAATTAAAAAGGAAATAAGAAAGTTTTACAAGAAGATCAACAAAGTGATTGACTGAACTCACGTCAACTTTGGTGTTACTTCTCCATTCAATACAGCACTTTGGACATCTTTTAAAAGAAGAAAACTGCTTTTCTGGAAGTCCATATCCTCTAGTTATGTTTTTACACCGCATTCTAAAATACAGAATAATGTAGGATAACACTCTATCCTGTTACTATAGTTGAAACACATTACTGGTGTGAATACTTACAAGTAATAACTTTTGAGTAAAGTATTGGTAGTTTCATTTTGACTACAAGACACAGCGGCAGCTATGTTGTACAAGAAACCAACTTGGGCTTCAGTCATTTTAAATTAGAAGTAAATGATGATATTTTGCTTTCCGTGCATAAGTTAAAAAACATTTAGGTTATGTTTTGGTTTGCATTTTTGCAGTTCGCACAGTTTTTGTATTGTCTATGCACAAAAATAGATGAGTCGTTCAGGATTTTTAAAATAAGCTTATTTTTTGAAAATGAGAGAATAGGAGGAACGGAATTATCGGACCATAATAGAGAGTCGTGGAAGGATTTGGGGGAGGCCTTTGCCCAGCAGTGGGACACAGTGGGCTAGAGAAAAAAAAAAAATATATATTGAGTGCAAAAAATATTTTTGGAATACAAAGGTGAGGATGTAAGGGAAAAATACATTTAAACTATTTTAGAGGAAATTAAAAAAAATGGTATAAGTCCCATGCTGATAGCTTGTGTTTGCATCAATTGCATCGTCACATAAGCAGTAGACCGAAAGTTCAACAATATAATATATGTACTTACGCTATGTGGATACGAATTAACCTCAAGAATAATAAATCTTTAAGATCATAGACAAGTTAACCATATTTACGAACGAAAAAAGAAATCTCCCGCCAAAGTTTATGTCAAAAATCATAATTGCGTGCGCTTGTGCGTTTTCAAGATACGCGCAATTTTTAGTTTACATGTTAATTTGTTAGTATTGTTATTTGTTTGTTTGCATTTGTAACAATTGTTCGTATATTAAGTGTATCATATTGAAATTACTAAATCATACCTCCGAAGTTTAGATAATAGTGCATAGAAAACATTAACCGGTACCATAATCCGGATGCAAGCGCAACCGTTGCGAGATGAAACAAAAGTGTCTCGAATCTGTTTAAATAAGTGTTATTGTTAATTGTTATGTATACCGCCTGCCTTTTGTCGAGTTAAATCGATAGTTTTGTGATAAAAAGTACCTTTTTAACCCCTTAAAATGGATGTAGCCGATACCTACGCTACACAAAGCCAAGTTAAAGATGAGGTTGGAGTCCGTTGTCAGAAGCTTTTCCAGGATTTCTTAGAAGAGTAAGTTCGCTACGGTTATACTATTCGTTTCATGAATAAATTAATTGTCCTAACAATTATTTATATTATGTGCTATGGAGGTTAGAATTCAAAATGTACGACATGTCTTTACAGGTTCAAAGAAGATAATGAACTGAAATACGAAAAGAATGCTAAAGAGCTTTTGAAACCCGAGTTAAGCACACTTGAAGTCAGTTTCGACGATGTTGAGAAGTACAATCAGAATCTTGCAACCACAATCATAGAAGAATATTATCGAATAAATCCTTTTTTGAATCAAGCTATTCTGAATTATGTTCTTAGTCTTGCTGACAGTGGTATGAAGAAGGATTTACAGGATAAGGAGTGTTATGTGTCATTTGTTGATGTACCAACTAGGCATAAAGTTAGGGAGTTGACTACGGCCAAGATTGGTACATTGATTAGAATCTCTGGGCAGATTGTGAGAACCCACCCGGTGCATCCTGAGCTGGTCTTGGGCACCTTTGTCTGTTTGGATTGTCAGACAGTTATTAAAAATGTTGAGCAACAGTTTAAGGTAAGAACTTAATACTATGTTACCAGCTTTTATATCTTTATTTCCTACTGCTGGGCACAGGTCTTCCCATGTAGGGAAGGTTTGAACATTTGATCACAATGCTAGATCACTCTAAGTTGGAAATTGCTAAAACCAATATTGGATACTAGAGTTAATTTAAAATATTTTCTTTATTTATGTACTGGCAAAGTGTTGGAGACTAATTGAATAATTTTCTTATTATTTTTTTGTCCTAAATTTACCTTATCATTGTAATTTCATAGACAAAAAACCCATGCTGTAACAAATGTAATATTGACTCATTGGTTTTTTGATGGAAAAGAATACTACATATTGTAATTCTTTTTACAGTACACAATCCCAGCAATCTGCCGTAACCCTGTGTGTGCCAACCGACGCCGCTTCATGTTGGATGCTGATAAGTCAGTGTTTGTTGACTTCCAAAAGATCCGTATTCAAGAGACACAAGCTGAACTCCCAAGAGGATGTATTCCTCGATCTCTTGAAGTTATCTTAAGAGCAGAGGCTGTGGAGTCTGTACAGGTAAGATTTTTAATCTTTCAGCTGTTATGATTACTTGACTAGACTGTATCAAAAGTGCTCTATATGTGAATGATGAAAATTTTACAAATTATTAATCTGGAATCACTCTTATTATTTAGATTGTTTTCATTTTCTTTTTTTTTCTTTTAAATAAGTCACTTAAACAAATAAAAATTAAAGAAAATATGATCCGACAGTGTCCTACTGCAGAACAGAGGCCTGTCCTTTTCCATTTTTTTTTCTCTATCTATTGTTATCAGTAACCAACTCGATAGATAACAAAATCACAAAACTTGTATGATATCAATACAATATTAGTTTAATAATTTTGTTTTATAAAATCTTCATCTTATCAATCCAGGCTGGAGATCGTTATGACTTCACTGGGACTCTCATAGTTGTTCCTGATGTTGGTTCCTTATCCTTACCGGGGGCAAAAGCTGAGCTCACAACCAGGACTAAACAAGGCAGTGAGGGCCAGATGGAAGGCATTAAAGGTCTGAAGGCTTTGGGAGTTAGGGAACTACATTATAAGTAAGTTATTTAAAAAGAAAATACCATAATAATCATAATTAATAAGGCTGCTAATGTATCTATGTACAAGTAATAAAATTATTTTATTACTTGTACATAGATACATTTATTTTAAGTCAGTTTAAATATCATCATTAAGATCACGATGTTCAAAGTGTGTAAAATAACATTACCAAGGTTTGACATTATTATTTTATTAATTTTAGGACAGCCTTCCTAGCATGTAGTGTGCAAGCTATATCGCGAAGATTCGGTACTGCTGATGTCGCGACCGACGATCTTACCACCGAGGACATGAGAAAACAGATGACTGATAAGGAATGGGATAAGGTAAATCTAAGGCTAATTAATTATAGCTAGCAAGAATAATTGAGTAATTAATTAATAAATGCTTAATTGTATGTAATTTACTATCTGTTGTGTATATTGTAGTTATAGACGCTTTATTTTCTATTTTACCAGGTATACGAAATGTCGCGCGATCGCAATCTGTACAACAACTTAATCACAAGTCTGTTCCCGAGTATCCACGGCAACAACGAAGTTAAGAGAGGCATTCTGCTTATGATGTTCGGAGGGGTCGCTAAGACTACTATGGAAGGTAAAATCAAATTATTTATTTGATTAATTTAATTTACATAACTGGTATTTGTTAACCCAAACGATTCATCATTGGTCACCAGTGCCCTACGCGATTTTCATTTTCGGTCACTGGTGACCTACGTTATTTTCGTTATCAGTGGTCAGTTGCCTATGTGAAGTTAAGAAGCTTAATATTATCTTTCATTTTATCAGGTACAACACTAAGAGGAGACATAAACGTGTGCATAGTAGGCGACCCAAGTACTGCCAAGTCTCAGTTGTTAAAGCAAGTGAGTGAGATCACACCGAGAGCTGTATACACCAGCGGGAAAGCGTCGTCCGCTGCCGGTTTAACTGCCGCTGTTGTGAAGGTAAAGAATACAAACTGTTTGTCAATGTTTACTTTTTTATCGATATTCCACTATGACTATGATATCCCATCTGAGAAGTCCCGTGGCTCTGGCTCAAGCTTTTGAAGGCGACCGGGATGTTTTTAGTTGGCGAGAGTCAGACGAGAGATGTTGCTATGCCGTCGCTTAATTTCTGCTACTTACAGATTCATCCAAAATTAATTTCAGGAGGCAACATTGATTAGAACTTGTTTTTTTATAATACCGAAATAGCAGATGTTACGCCAAGGGCCCTCAACTCAAAAAATTACGCATGCCTGGCTCTCCCCTATACAAGATATTTACTAACAAAAGGTGCTTCAAATATGAGTATGTGTGGAAAACACTCCGAATCAATATTCATATTATACCGCGTTCTAGGACGAAGAATCATTCGACTTCGTGATAGAAGCAGGCGCTCTGATGTTGGCGGACAATGGTGTGTGTTGTATCGACGAGTTCGACAAGATGGATCCCGCAGACCAGGTCGCCATCCACGAAGCTATGGAACAGCAGACTATATCTATCGCTAAGGTAAGATAAAATGATGAAGTTATTATTAGATGAAGACCATTCAACTTTAAGCAGGTATTAGGTGCCAATGTTGATACTCATAAAGACAGGATGACAGGGAAACTTTCTGTTCAGGGTAGTTAAGACATAAGACTGATTTAAATAAAGAAAACTTTTTATGTGATCACTATTCAAATTTTCATAAAATTTTCCTCCTCACCCTCCCATATGTGCGAGAATAGGTAACAATGTGTTTGTTACCTCTTCTCTGTTTGTCACACAAACTTTCGCATTAATGATATTGGTGTGATCATGTTACAGGCTGGAGTCCGAGCAACACTAAACGCGCGCACATCAATCCTCGCCGCAGCCAACCCTATCGGCGGCCGATACGACCGAGCGAAGTCTCTACAACAAAACGTAGCTCTGAGTGCACCTATCATGTCTCGATTCGATCTTTTCTTCATACTAATCGACGAAAGTAGCGAGATGGTTGACTATGCTATCGCTCGGAAGATTGTAGATCTGCATTGTAATAAGGAGGAGACTTATGATTGTGTTTACTCAAGGGAAGATCTACTGCGGTATATTGCGTTTTCGAGGTCTTTCAAGCCTATTATTACTGAGGTAAGTTTTAGTTCTAAGTAACTATATATTTCAGTTTAATAAAAAAGGTTTGCTGTACTTCATGTTGGATTTTAAAAGCTTGATTTGGTACTATGTACCCAAACCAAGATTGAGTAGCCATCAAGTGATATCAGTTGATTTAGTGTTTCCAACATGCGCTACTGCAGTAGGGATAAGTGTATTACGACGAGTGTAAGTCACTTCAGATACTTACAGATTAGAAACTCCACCAGGTTGTACTTCAACCGTAGGGATTCCAAACTTTTGTAAAACTGGGCACTTTATAAAGTTACGGTTATGATCTCGTCCAGGAAGCCGGCAAGTTGTTGGTGGAGTACTACACGGTCCTGCGGCAGCGCGACGGCGGCGGCGCGGGCGGCGGCGGCGCCTGGCGCATCACGGTGCGGCAGCTGGAGTCCATGCTGCGCCTGGCCGAGGCCATGGCCAAGATGCACTGCAGCGGCCACGTCAGCCCGCAACACGTGCACGAGGCCTACCGGTACACACCTACCATTAGCTGTATTTCTTTAAGAAATTCTCAATTCTGTACTGCGTACCGTAATGTATACAGGTTATATATAAATATAATTTAGTAGCAATTATTAACCCTAAATAGTAGGAGAGAGGAGGGAGAATACTGTGGTTGCAGCAAATTCTGTTGGCAAATTCGGTTGCCCATGCAAGCCGTTTTACTACGTCGCGTACGGCGTCATTACGCTTGTACAAGTTTAAAGAGTTTTAAAGATGTGGTATCAGACTCTGAATTGTAATGTCATTGCCAGAATTTATTAACTTGTGTAATTAAGTCAATGATACATTATACCACACGTCCATAAATGTTCCTCTGCTCGTCAAAGGCATCCGCTTATACAGAAAAGCTACTGTTGATTAGGCTCTCATGGTGGTTGGCGAGTTTAATGTAACTTATTCTGTATTCCTTTTTTTTTCTGTCGTGTTATTTCCTCTGACAATTATACATGAAAATAGTAGCTTTTTTTAAATGAAATTGACAGCGATCCTTATTTCGGTCGAGTCCTTTCGTAGCGAAGCTTCATTTACAACTGTTCACCGACAGCGCTACCTGGTGTCGGTAATTTTAAACTAATATTAATTTTTCGATAAAGACATGAAGCTAGTAGAAACAATTGAACTAATTTAGTCCAATTAATCTTTCAGGTTACTGAACAAATCAATCATTAGAGTAGAACAGCCAGACATTCACTTGGACGAAGATGAACCTCAGTTTGAACCCAATATGGATGTCGACCAAGACATACCTAATGGTGACAGTGGTGCGTATTTTATATTCAAGTTATAATAATTTTGACATGATTGTTAAATCAAAGAGTTTTTAGACAAAAAAGGACACATCAGGTATTTATTTACCTTTTAAGTACCTTAACAAATTAAGTACAGATAGGTGTGTATAAAACCACAAGTACAAGAAATAAAATCGTTTATTAAACTTAAACAAAATACAACTTAATACAACTAAATATTAACAAACTTATCTAATTGTTCTTTCCATGCAGAAACCCCAGTGAATGGCGACTCGGCACCTAAAAAGAAACTCACGTTATCATTTGAAGAATACAAATCATTGAGTGACATGCTTGTTGTGTTTATGAGGAAGGAGGAAATAGAAGCCGAGACCAGAGGTACAGCGACAAAAATATACATATGAAAATATTCATTGAAAGTTTTAGTATAAAGTTGACCTAGAATGATAAGATAGTTTTTGTGTTTTGCTATGCTAAAATATTGCAGCCCTCAGTGGTACCTCTCAACAATCCAATCGTTCTTAACAACTCATGAAACATAAATTAAACTTTCAGGTGAAGAGAATGCGGGTATGCGCAAGAGTGCCGTAGTGAGCTGGTATTTAGAACAGTTGGTGGGACAAGGACAGATAGAGGATGAAGACGAATTGCTTGAGAGGAAAACTTTGGTCGAGAAGGTTATTGACAGACTCATGTACCATGTAAGTAGTAATTTTTATACGTGATTTAAGATAAAAAAAAATCGCTGACTCTTTAACTACGTATTGAGGGGATTCGGTCAATGTAATAATGGTTTAGGTATATTTAAAGTATGTACAATACGGTGTTATCGAGGAATTGAGTAAGCTGACAACTGTTTAACAAAGAGACTACAATAAATTCATAAAAATCTATTCTTTTCAGGACCAAGTCATCATACCCCTGTCGACTACAGGACTCAAGGCAACACAGAAGTCGGCCGACCAAGAACCTGAAGATGATCCGTTACTAGTGGTCCATCCCAACTATGTAGTCGATACCTAGACATTCCGAGTTTAAGTTAACTTTTATAATAAAGTTTTTCTTACAAACTACGTTTTTCTTACCTATTGCATGTTACGAAGCTGCGATGATGTAGTTTTATGCGTTTACGGAATTCTTGCGCTTAATGCTTGATTGTCTTCCATGAAAAAATTCACAGCACACACATTTTTAATTACTGGAAATAAAAAAATACAATCAATTTTTGTTGAAATTTTAGAACAGTCGTATGCCTTGTAAACTGCCATAATAATGAAAAAGATTTAATTTGACTGCGGGTAGCATAGTGATATAGATCGCCTCGTACAAACCCACTGCGTGCGACGATCGCGGTTTCAGTTACTGCGTAGCACAAGCATCTGTTTCTTTCGAGTCTGGGTGTCTTTGTACATGTGAGTTAAGTGTTTGTCAAGCTTCCCAAATAAGGATTAAAACGTATAATAATAATATTCCACAACTTACGCACAAATATAAATAATATATAGTTGTCGAGTAAAGACTTGCAATAGGAGTAGGACTAAAGAAAAATCATACACCATGGCGTGGCATGGCGTACGCCGTCGACGGACGGAAAATTTTTATTTTTATATAATTTAAATGTAGGTAATAAGACATTCGCTCACGGGAAAGGACCACTAAAACGCAATGAAAATACGTTTATAAATGATGTATTTCGGAAACTTAAAAATGATGTACTATTTACAACAGTTAAATCTTATACTAGGCAATACTTATCACTTAAAAAGTACGATTGGCATTGTGCTCACCCACATGCGTCAGTAACTATTCCTCGTACAAGTAGTCACTATTTTCATCACTAGCGGGTGTTCTTTCCTCAACGCTTAATTCATCCTTACTATTTTCATCATCAAGGTCTATAATTTCGGTAACTTCAACGTTCTTATACTTTTTCTTGCATTTCATGTTAATTGTAATTTCAGGCGGTTGAGGCAAACTCGGTGGTCTTATGAAATTCGAATCTAATTTCTTTGAGTCCATAATTTCTAAGTCTGGCCCTTCATTAGATAAAAGCAAAGGCCAAGTAAACAATAAATAAAAACGTTCAGTCAGCAGATCTAACTGCTCCTTCAGCATTGGATATTTCTTTACTAACATGTTAAAATTCATTTGATCAAAAACATTCCCTCTAGAAGACACATAGGCCATGATAGTTCGGCTACCAGTTATATTAGCATAATGAGGTGGCATCACGTAGACCCGCGTCGGAAGGGTTGGCTTGCCCCAAATGTTAGGAGTGTCATCTACCTTATAAGTTTTTACGGTGTTCTTCCGCGAGTAGGACTTGACTTTCACTAGGGATACATCATTCACAGTCTCTCCTAAATCTGGATACTGAGTAGCATACCGGCTCGCAACATAAAGAGATTTACTCAAATGAGAATTTAAAAATATTAGACATTTACGCAAATTTGTCATGTTTAAGTCCTCATATGATACAACATAGTCCTGATCTATAAGTAAATCCTCTTGAGGTTTCGTGTTTTCCATGTCTCTTACTAATTCATTGACAAGTATAGCAACAATGCCGTCCTCTATGTCTATTTCTGGTGAATCTTTGGTTATTTTTCTTCGACTTGATTTAACTGCTGTATTTAATGTGTCTTTCAGACCTTCAAGTGCTGAGTTTAAATCATTACTGGCATGTCCGTGATTCAGTCGGCGCGCACCTCGTCGAGGTGCATGTTCTATGTCCATGTTGGGATGCTTCTTCATCCATTTCTTTAAAGTGACGTACCTAGTTCTTATATTGATCCTATTTCTACCGGGAAAATGTTTACTAACATTTGAATAGTTCATTTGTGAATCTTGGTTGGCCATTATTTGAATGAGTTTCCTGTCATCGTCAACAGTCCAAACTGTTGAGACACGCATTTTGCTCAGGACTTGATGTCTCGCTCGTATTTGGACCATGGATCTGCCAGGCAAAAAATTCGTCATCCTCCTGTAATCTGGCCCAAAGCCATCTGCACAGTTGAGTATAACAGAATCCTCCTCCGGTAGAAAGCGGCCCTTTCTTTGTTCAATCATTCTCAAATATTTATTGTAAATTTGTAGTTTGGTTCTGTTTTCCATAGCTGCAGCTATCTTGCCCCAGGGTATATAATTATCCTCTTTAAAAAAGTCAATTAATCTTCTTAGATATGTCATCTCTTCCTCGCTCCACCTTTTCCCAGCAGTTGAATTGCATGTATTTGTACAATGATATACAAAACATTGATAGCCAGTTCTTCCAGTATTTAATTGTTCAGCTATTTTATCCCAGTCTTGCAGATTATGTTCTACAGCTAATTTCTTAATTTTTTCATGTTCTTCTGTAGTCCAGCTGTTTTTGTTTATAGATGGATGATAAAAAATTGTCCAAAGTGATTTGTACTCTGTTGCTGTGTGCCTTCGGTTTAGTCTTCCGGCAATAGTTTCCCAGTCATACTCATAGCCCAATGGTAGTGCTATTTCACATAAGGACTTATCAGGTAATTTTTTTATCTGTGTTCTTATATTCGCTATTTGTGTTTCTATTTGTTTGTTTCTTTCCCCTTTAAGCTTTCTTTTTAGTTCTGAGATTTTTGAATTCAATTGATCTTTTCTTATGCTTACAGACATTCTTTGCATTTCATCTTTGAATTCATTTTTGTCTTTCACTGTCCATCCAGGAACTGACAAGACAAGGGAGAAATCATACATCTCTTTCATTTCCACTGAAGTACTTGCATTATCTGGAGCCGCAATGTTATCGCGATCCTTAAAGTAAGGTCGCCCACAATTAATGTATCGAAAAACCTCATTGCCTTTATCAAACATTAAGCGAGACTTATTTTGGACAAATTTAAGTTTTCGTCGACATTCTGCTAATTTAGTTAGGAGTAAATCTTCAAATTTGCGTAGTTTTTCTTCACTTTGCTTGTTTAACGATAAGGCCAAATCTATTTTTTGAAGCTTAGCTATTGCACTTGCGCTTACATTGGAGCTTTGTTGAGAATATTTAGATGTCGTGTGCTGCGACAACAAGGGTTGAGGGGTTGCAGGTTTACCTTGCAGTGGTGCTGTGATTTCCTCGGAAACGGAGTCATCGTTTTCTACTTCCAAAACCGCAGCAAGTTTCTGTACAGAGTCTAACTCTTCATCAGTAATATAATCATCGCTGTCTGTATCTACTTCTACATCCATTCTTTCATATAGGATAATATGTAGCAGTTAGAAAACACTAATATAACAAAACCAATTAGTCTCTTCTTTTACAATTTGGCAGAAGGCAGTCGAATAAAACACACTTCTACGTGCAGTTCAAGGTTTCAGCTGTTTTCAACACTGCAATCCGTATTTTTAGTTGCATTATTTGAAATTTGTGAGATTGAGTAAACGTATTCCCATACTAAGTACATGATACGAATGTTCTGTTCTTTAGACGGTGTAGAAAATTAATCTTATTTATATTATTGTATTATTTTTCAAATTATACTAAACGAAACTGCGTGACACAGCTTCCAAATCAATTTGAAGTTTTAATCAACAATGTCAACTTGACAGCTCTTAGCAGCTGTATTCCTACAGTTTTACGCATATTTTATAATTTTAAGGAAAAATGTGGAGGACTGTTTCTTAAATGTAAACATTGTTCAAAAAAAAACTGGTGTTTATTGATATCTTAAGCTGGCACTAGCACGCACGGACAAAATATCGTTTTTTAAGTTTCATAATAATTAAAAATGCGCTATAGTTTACGCTACGATCAGCACATTCTGCATAAAAATGATCTATCAATGTCAGCTTCAACCATCCATTTGAATTATTTTTTTTGTTTGTTTGTAATCTTTATCTGCTTGAAGTGTGGTTACCGGCTGATACAAGTTACAACAAAAAATTATGAGAAATGAGTGAACCAGGTATTATAAAGAAACTGAGTGAGGAGGTAGTTAATAGAATAGCGGCCGGTGAAATAGTGCAAAGGCCTTCTAACGCACTAAAAGAGTTAATAGAAAACAGGTATGTTTGCAAAAGTTTATTTGACAAATTAAATGTTATTTACATAACTTTTACATAATATTTTTCTTTTACAGTTTGGATGCTAAGTCGACTAATATTGTGATCACTGTAAAAGCAGGTGGTTTAAAGTATTTACAGGTACGCGGACAACAATTTTTATATTTTACTTTTAGCTTATAGTCAAGCCACGTATTTTATTTAGTAGATATATAAATTTGAGAATGAAGGTATTGTGTGAATAATTTTAAACTCTTGAAATGGT
The DNA here is from genome assembly GCF_003590095.1 of Trichoplusia ni. Lineage (NCBI taxonomy): Eukaryota > Metazoa > Arthropoda > Insecta > Lepidoptera > Noctuidae > Trichoplusia > Trichoplusia ni. The sequence goes on from NC_039483.1 coordinate 733,618, forward strand.
CCATTTATACATATAGAAACTACTCTCTGTATGTGGTAACCTGTTGCCATCGATTCAAATCTATTATTTGATAATTATATTACATTGTTGTTATTTGGAGTGAAACCCTTAACCCAAACCTGAAACCCAGGTCAAATGTTTGAGTGATGAGCATGTTCATCTGTTCAATTCTCTGTAATATGTTTGTTTTTAGTAATTTATAAGTATGATTATCAGTTATTTACCTGCAAGCTTTGCTAAGTTTGATAATACACATGAAAGGTTTTTTTTTCTAGATTCAAGATAATGGCACAGGAATAAGATGTGAAGACTTGGAGATAGTTTGTGAACGTTTCACGACATCCAAACTGCGTGAATATGAGGACTTGAAAGAGATTTGTACATACGGGTTTAGAGGGGAGGCGCTAGCAAGTATTAGCCATATTGCACATCTCACTATACTTACTAAGACAGCTACGGCGAAATGTGCTTATAAGTATGTTTTTTTGCCATATGATGATCAGTATTTAGGGTTCTGTTGCTAGATCCTCTAAATTAATATTATTGCGGGTATTGCCGCGTATTGCGCTGTCACGCCTCCACAAACCTCGTCTTGAATTAAATGTGTTCATAAGCTAATATTGACAGCAAGCATTATGAAAACAGCTACACTTTCATAAACCATTAGAATTACCCCACATAGTCTAAAATAAATAAAGAGTGACAAGCAGTGATACAATTGTGTTCCATTGGTCATAACCATTAGAATGCCAAGTTAAAGCTGGGTTCGAATCCCAGCACGCGCCTATATCTTTTGAATTCATATGTGTTTTACAAAGCAACTACCTCTTGCTTAAAATGGTGAATCAAAACATCATAAGGAACCAAAAATATTGAGATTTTTTTAAGCTTCGTCAGGATCTGTTTAAAACTCTCACCGCTTTTGCGTAAAAATAAATAATTTAATTCAAATATAATTTTTAGGGCATCCTACGAAAACGGAAAACTGAAGGCTCCAATAAAACCGTGTGCGGGCAACAATGGAACTCAAATAACAGTCGAAGATCTGTTCTATAACGTAATAGCTCGTAAGAAGGCCCTTAGAAGCCCTACGGAGGAATACACACACATAATGGAGGTTGTAGGAGGATATGCCATACACAACAGTCATGTCGGCTTCACTTTGAAGAAGTTTGGGGAAAACACTGACTTAAAAACTCCTATCAAGTCATCGGTTATTGAGAATGTTAGGATTGTAAGTATTTTTTTTTATGTTTATTTTAAGATGCTGAATAGAAAGTATTTAGTGTGAATTATTTTTATTTGTATCCGTAAATTAACCTTCAAATGCAATACTGTACTTCCGACGGATTTCCAAAAACAATATTGAATAAGTATTTTTCATTTTACTACAGTCATCATTAAAAAAAAGTTTGGTAGTGGGGGCTAAAAACGTCAGTTGCTAGTACAAAGCCTACTGGTAAGTGACGTCACACGAGATTTAAAACACTGTATCCCTTTAATTTTTCTTTAACGAGATTCATTACAGTGTGTACATAATTACACTTTGCGTATGAGTTCGCTAGTTTTAAGACTCCTTTAAAGTTTGTATCTTGATAAATATAACTAAACTTCTTATATCCTTCCTTTTAGATTCACGGTAATGCAATAGCCAGAGAGCTAATGGAGATTGAACTGGAAGAGCCGTTACTGAAGCTCTCGTTACGTGGATGTATCACAAACGTCAACTACTCACATAAAAAGGGGACCATGCTGCTGTTTATCAATCATAGAATGGTTGACTCTCAATGTAAGGAACATAACATTTGATTAATATAATAGGGATGATGTAATATGAATAAAAAAGACGTATGACGACTGGGTATAAAAAGAAAAATCTATTTAGTCCCTCAGTTAGATAATTGAAAAATATTAGACACGTACTTTATCCTTTTGAAAAACTACAATTGAAAAAGATAATGTTGCTCCAAATTTTCGAAGGGGGTCTGTCACGCTAATTCGCTGTAATATGATCAATTTATGTTTGAGGGACAAAATTGTTCTGTTTACGTTGTTCTTTTGTTTATAAAAGGTGTATATTATTTACAGCAATAAGGAAAGCCGTGGATAGTATATATTCGACTTACCTACCTAAGAATTCGCATGCATTTGTATACCTGAGCCTGGAGTTAGGTGAGCATACTTTTAAATTACCTAGACTCTGTTTATTACTGTGAAAAACTTATAAGCCTATTAAAAAGTCATAAGTACAGCTTTAATTTCCACATTTGTCCATCATTCTCATGAAAAATATGATACATTTGGTAATCTGGCAGCGGATGGATGCGGAATGCCCAGGACCGGGATTGTTGGCGCTCTATGGGGGTTCAGCAGTGGACGGCAATAGGCTGAGATGATGAAACTCAATTATTTTTTGTTAAAAAAAAATCGTTAAAAAGATAATACATGTTTCCTATATATGCAACGAAAATTTTGAACAGAAAGTGATTTTAACACACCCTGTATTATAGATCCAAGGAATGTAGATGTGAATGTGCACCCGACTAAACACGAGGTTCAGTTTCTATATGAAGAGCAGATTATAGAGAAGATCAAGTCTTGTATAGAGACCAAACTACTAAGTTGTAATTCTACTAGAGTTATGTACACACAGGTAGGTTTTTTGAAAACTATACATATATACTCCATCCCTATATGCCTTCAACTTTTAAATATGAATGTTTCGAAATAATAATACGGTCGTCCGGGAGCAAGATAGGTCGATGACATAATAAAGGTCTCGGGTCGAGTCTGGATGAGGCTAGCACAGGACCGTATAAATTGGCACGAGAAAGGGCAGGCCTATGCCCAGCAGTGGGAGGATAAAGGCTGTTGATGATGATGATGATGATGAATGTTTCGAACAAATGTTGTCACATCAATAAGTTTGTTTTTTTCAGTAGTTTCAACTTACTTTTGCATTATTATATTGATAGTTCACACTGCTTGTGCAATTAATTGCGTGAATAGCTGTATAGGTTACCACGCCAAACCCACTGTGAGCGATATGCCGCAGGTTCGATCCTCGCGTAGAACAAGCATTTGTGTATGCGAATGTTTGATCTAAGTCAAGATACGGAGACTCTGCTGACTCTGCTCATATGCATGTAATTTTAATGTTTGTGAAACTCTTCGCGACACTATGATTAGAATCCTTAGTATGCTTATTCCTGAAAAACGCATGACAGTGGCAGTGACTTTATTTTTAAAGTTCAATTTCGCTTGCCGTTGTCACAATCATTGTTATTTCGATACATTTTAGGCACGCCTACCAGGCGCTACAATTGTTGAAGATATAGTCAAGAAAACAACTGACGCTGCTAAACCACATGCCAGTCACATGGTCCGGGTCAATTCTGATGTACAGAAAATAGATAAATTCTTTCATTCAGTACCAAAAGCTATAGAAACGGACGCTACGGAAACCAATATATCAGAAATAAATGCTCCTAAAATTGTCGTTGAAACTGTACAAGATGATATTCTAGAGAATTCTCTAATAGATGAACCCAATACGTCAAATAAAGGTCCAGAAAAATATAAAACGCATACGGCGGCCGACCAAGCCAATCTATTTTACGTAGATCCGAAAGAATCGTTTAAAACTCGTACTTTCAAATACGAGAGGGTCGAAACTAAATTGACAAGTATCAAGAAACTGAGGCTGGATATAGAAAATAAGTGTAATTCGAATCTGAGGGAAATATTAGCGAATTTGATCTTTATTGCGTGTATTGATTGTCATAAGTCGCTCATACAACATTCTACTAAACTGTACTTGTGTGATACTGCTAGATTTGCGTAAGTATACTTTGTGCTTTGCTATAAGAATAAGCTGTTTGTGGCAGGTTCTGGAATACCAACTTCCTTGAAACGACTGGTAGTTTAACTCGATCCTATCGGGAGAAGGATTACTGCATTTGTTTAATAATGAAAACCAACATCTTTGAAAAGGTGGTCAATTTCCTAAAATATTGGGTATACATATACAAAACGATCATCAGCTGGTTGCACTTTGTATGTAATAACACATATAATTCTTTAAGTAGATTTCTTCCTTATAGAAACTATATCAATATGACTGAGGTCTTTGAAACATTTGATATACAGGGTGCCCCAAGCAGACGGGTGATATAGACTGTCTCCCATTTTCTCCTTGTTTATTTCTGGTAGAATTACATAATGCATATTGTGTTACATTTTAGGGAGGAGTTATTTTACGAAACGATGTTGTATGACTTCCAAAACCTCGGCCTGATAAAGCTGTCCAGTCCGTTACCTTTGGAGGAGCTGCTGGTTCTTGGACTGAGCTCGCAAGACGGTGAATGGGACTCCGAATTAGGTAACTTGTTATTATATCACCTGGATAAGGATCTAAATACGGTGGGATAATATTGGTTCTATCTTTTTAAGTCTGTAGTTCCTGTGTCTAATTATTTACTTTGTCATTTTCAATATCACTTTTTTAATCGATTTCTTTTCTACATTTCACTACATTATTTTAAAAGATGTACGCTATTTATTTCAAGTTATACCTTTACAAATATTTAATAGTAAATCTATTTTCATTCCCGGGTTAACTTTATGAGAAGAGACCCGGTCCTTTTTAAAAGCGTGTACGGGGACACTGGTCCAACGTGCAGAGGCCTTGTTGAGAACTTTAATCTAAATTGTGATGGGTATCTACCAGGGACCATCCACCTCTGCTCTTATTGTTATTAATATTCTTAAATACCTACTATTATATGTGGTATTTTTTAGGTGAAATGCGAGACATGGCCCAGCAGATGTCAGAACTCTTAGTGAACAAGCGAGCGATGTTGTATGAGTACTTCTCTTTGGAGATCAGTAGTAGCGGGGAATTAGTGGCTCTGCCTTTATTACTAGGTACGTCTGTTAATATTATTCTCATTATATCTACTTATTTATACCTTACAGTACAGCTATCGATAACGTAAGATTTGCTGGTACCATGTTTTGTAGGTTTGTAATACATTATGTCGCCTATTGAAAGACAAGGGATATATTAGAAAGATGTTGTGTGTAGTTTACTTTTCACAATCTTCGCTTGCAAAAGGATCCTAGTGACTATTTTATTACAATTTTCAAAAGATCTACTCGCGGTATTTTATGCAGACAAAATAGTTTATTTTGGGGGCAATGCAAATAACATAACATGTTTCAATACATAAACGCACAGTATGCTTCGTGGGAATAAAACACTTTAACCGTTGCATCCTAATGGTAAAAGTATTATAAGAAATAACTATGTTTTGGTGACTTATTAAAAGTGGCACGTGAATTCAAAACCAGCGATGTAACCTATATTCGTTACACTACTTTATTTCATACACCCTATTTTTTCAGATGGTCACACTCCATTCATGGGAGCGCTTCCGACATTTCTAGTTCGCTTGGTGACGGAGGTCAACTGGGACTCTGAAAAGGATTGCTTCGACACGTTTAGTCGACAAACAGCCATATTTTACGCCCAACCCAACACTGACAGTTCCCCAGAAAGTGTAAAAGCAGAACATTGGAAACAAGAACACGTTATATTCCCGGCTTTAAGACGATATTTTCTACCACCGACGAGTTTTGTACATAATGGAGCGATTTTACAGATAGCTAGTCTAAATGATCTTTATAAAGTGTTTGAACGATGTTAAATTTTGTAATGTTAATGAAAAATGAAAGTTGTTACGTTTATCATTGTAAGTTATAATAAAATAAGTTTAATAACAGAATTGGTCGCTTGTCGTTTACGCTTTAACAGCTCAATTCGGATTTATCCAATATTTTTTAAGCTCGTTACCCCAAATCCGGTCCAAATATCTACATTAGCCGACTTCTAAGAAATTCTTTATTATTACTTATCAAATTTGAAAAAAAAAACAAATTATTAAAAAATAATATTTATTTCGAAGGCGAATAATACATTGCGCATAAAATCAATGATTATATAATCTTAAAACTAGTGCTCTAATATAAACACGCTACGTAATTTCGTACATTCTAAAAACCACTTAAAATATATATAAAAAGGGCACAACTGTGAAAAGACCCTAAATGATACCACGACACACAAAACACAAGTATAATAAATATAATTCTATTTATTGCTGGTTTGTAGTGTAAATAAATATCTATGCTTAATACCGTATATCAAGAATAATGATTTAACATATAGGACTGGAAGAATCGTGAAACATGGGTATACATAGATACTATACTGCATTTGGTTTTGTAGTATTAAATATTTATTTTAAACGTATTTCTCATGCACATTTATTCGAATCGTCCGACTAATTTCGGACAACACCGCAGAATTGGAGATGGCGTGACCGAAACTAGTCGACATGTATTTACGCTACGGTTAAAATCAATGGAAAACAACAATAACGATTAAAAAAAAAATTATAGGAAAGTGACAAATGAAATGAAAGTCTGATTCTGGTTAGACTCTATGAGATAATAAGAAAAACATTGTTTTTATGGTAATTCAATATCAAATATTTAATCTCAAAGTTCTTACTTATTAGCTGAAGAGATTTTAAACAATTTGGTTTGAAAGGCAAAATTTTGCTTTTTTAGATATTTTTTTACTCTTCTTAATTAATAATTATTATTGAAAGAAATGCTGATAAATGCACGGATTATGTTTTCAATGGGCTCCCAACATTAAATAATTATTGCTATATTATTATATCTAGCCTGCTTCACTTCTGGTGAATATAATTTATTTCAGCTTAATGTTAATTAGTACATATATCGTAGGCATTTCTAATATTGCTTGATATAGACAATGGAAGATATATTTTACGAGCTATCACCGTCGAAGTAGCTCGTATGGTCAGCAAAAAAGTCATTGAACTAAACAGATTTACAAAATGTGCAAACTACCCGATATTTAGAAAACTATAAGAGTTTAGTGCTATTTAAACTATTTTTAGGTGTCAAGCGTATCCAGCGACAGATAAGAAACAAAAACAACTTTTTGAAATTCATTGCGTTTTTTTTAAACTTGTTATAACCGACTTTTATTGCTGACTGTACCGCAATTCGACAGTAATTTAGCAAAATATGCCAACTTTCACTATAACTTATTTTCAAACTTTCTTTCATACATGAATAACATCCTTCTAGCATTAGACTTAATACTGAATAAAGATTTTTTCACTTTCCACAACCATTCATACATCGAAATATCTACAGTGAGATTATATTTACCTTTTTCGCAGTCATATTTATTTATCTATCTTAACTAGAAATACATTTCACTAGTATACTATTATACACAATTGGAAGAAATCTCTGAGGCAATTTGTATGATGCGGTGTATATAGAAAAACTATTTTGTTGTAAAACTTTTCTAAAAAAGACTGAAGAACATAATTCATATTTAATCTCATATAAATCAAATAGATATTGATTTCAAGGCAAATTATATTTGTGCAGTTGTATACGTTGATCGAATTGCAGTTATTTTTGAAAAAGTGTTAGTCACATGACTTGGTATAGGAAATTTATCTCCATACATTTGAGTTAATGTCACGGGATAACTTCAAGGAAAAAAACCTGGTACTTTTTAGAGGTCCGCATGTTGACACAGGTCAAAATAGCAAATTGAACTAGTTGATTGAAGTATCTAGATAATATGTTTCAAATGAGTCGTTTCTATCAATGTGGACGTTTGTCGTCATGTCAATTGCCTAAAGGAGCTTACGCTCTGGTTTCTGTTAAATTCACGAACACGTTACAAACCTCAACTATATAGGGGTCTACCGCAATCAAGTATTATTATAGTTCTGAAAGCACGAGAGCGTAATACATGGCGTGCAGCGCCATCTCTATTCAACAACCGCAATAATATAACTATAATTTATCGTGGTAGGTTCAGATGTATTTTTTGCTACATTTTTTTAACAATGACGGTATGTCAGACTCACAGATACAGGTTGTTATTCGTCGTTATAAGTGATGTACGCGTTGAGGTAGTCCCCGGGCGTTTCGTATGCCGTCAGCTTGTGTGGGACCGGCGGCAGGGTGAGAGGTGTTGACATACCGGCCGATTCCAGCTCCTACAAACAATGTATATATGAGTAAATTTTGTGATGATTTTTTTAAGGTGAACAGGGCTGTTTGTGGCTTTACTTAAATCTTTTCTTTTTGGTTGTCTGATTTATTTCAAATTTTACCATTTTGCTATTCTACGTAGTTTTTGCAACCATAAATATAATGTTTAAAATTATACTGTTTTATTTTTATAATAGTAACTCTTCTTGGAGTTTCTAGCTAATTGCTTTTTCTCCATAGGACTGACATTTAGCCGTGCACCTATAGTCCTTAACGTTACATGAAAAACGGCCTATTTGAAATAAAATCTTTTCATTTTCTTGTTTGTATACTCTTGTTCTCCCGTAGGAGATTTGGAGATTTGGTCGTAAAATGGACGTTGCTGACACAATTTTAAGCTGAAAATTTGTTTCGACTTTCACTTTACTAACCACAATACCTGAACACGGTATAAACAGTAGCTAATTATAATACTATAGCGTAATAGTCACCTTCCGTCGCTTGCGGTTCTTCTTGTTCCATGGCGCGTAGGGTATCTTGAGATGCACGGTCTGTATGTGCAGCTTGACGGCCGAGCTCTGCGTGAAGCGGCGGCTGCAGTGCTGGCACTGGTAGCGCTTCTCCCCCGTGTGGACCTGCGGGGGGGGGGACTGTACGTATTGTGTTGGCCAGGGTCGGAGTCGTGTCGTGCCCTCGGCGTGGGTTGAAGTCATTAACATTTCAGCCCGCAAAAAAAAGGTGGAAATGGGTTCTAAAGTGTCGCGAAGAGCATACGCGATTGATTAAGTGGCTTAGGCTGTAGAATGAACTCTCGGTCAGTGCATGGTGAATTGCCATTCATTGCCAGGACAGGGCCAATCGCGGGAGGTGTTTCAGATTTAATTAGTAAGGTAAGGTCTGACCCTATCACTAATATCACTTCTTTCTCCAGAGTGAAATTCACGTTTTGCGGATTGACGATGATTCCGGATGGCAGCCATCAAGGTATTAGTGGATATCATCATCAAGGACTAGCACATTTTCAGAATCGAACAGACAGGGGGACCGCTACTACAACTAATTACATTTATTTTTAACCTTCGTTTTCCACTTAATACACATGTCAATCAACACTGTACTTACGACAAGGTGCCTGTCCCTATTACTAGGCATGTTGAACCGCCGGTCGCAGTGCGGACACCCGTATGGTTTCTCGTTCGTGTGTGTGCGCATGTGGACTATCAGGTTCGCGTATTGCTGAAGGAAAATAGACTCAATTAGTTAGTGAATATAAAGGGAATTCGTTGAACTTAAGCATGTTGGATGATAAATTTAAGGCGTCGTTTCACTTAAAAAAGCGATAAGATATCCGGTAACGCGCTAAGTTGTACGCCATTAAGGGCAAGCAGAATTGCATTTTATTGCTTTATAGTTAGAGTCTGTTTTTATATGCTTTTCAGTATAGCTGCATAATATTTCGGATATAGATTTAGAGCTCAAGAGAAAACAAAATTTTGAAAAATTATTTCGGAAAAAATAACATTTTTTTCGAGATTTGACGGTCACTAAGTTTAACACGACACGACGCGCGCAGTGTGCTTGACCTCAACCACTCAGCTGTCCGTGCACGTAGTAAATCTTCTCTACATGACATAATATACTAGTCTATGTTACAATTTGGTACGTAATCAGTACTCACCCTAGTGGTATGTCCACAGACGTCGCACATGTATCGCTTGAGGAACTCGGTGTCGGGGTGTTCGGACTCGTAGTGTTTGCGAGCTTGCACGTCATTCGCTAGGAACTTGCCGCACTGAAAAGTGGAATATAGTTTACAATACTAGTATTTAGATGTACCATTGCTGGGTGCAGACTTCTGGCCATATTGGTCAGGTTTGAGTATTGATCATCATGCTAACTTACTTCGGGTGATTTCAGATTCCAATATTTGGACACCGGGTTTCTTTACATTAAAATTGTTACGTTTAAGTACTCATACATATATGGAGTATGGAAAGTGTGTAAATTAAAGAATAAGACAAATGTGTATGTGTATACTTGTTATTCAATGATATAATATTGAGTACTCAATATGTTGTTTCACCTTGACAAATCGCTAAAATACCTGACCGACGGAGAGCTGGACTGACAGGCGGTCAATTCAGCCATCTCATAATCAACCTACGCAAGATGGACCAATTTGGTGCCTAATTTGGTGGGGGGAAACGCCACCATCAGTACCCAGTATAGGTATAGTACACGTGTTTGTCTGACTTTACAACTATAATTACAGCAGAACTAATTTGAGAACAGTGCTGATAGTAGAAACCAGTGTTGATACTGACCACTTCGCAGGTGGTGGAGGTGGTGACCCCGTTGTTGACGATCTCGGAGCAGACGCCGCGGCGCGGGCGGCCGCGCGCCCCGCGCCCCGCCTCCGCGCGCTCGCGCCCCGCGCGGCTGGGCTTGCTGGACCTGCGGGCGGTTAGCGGGCAATGTAATACAAGAACCTTAGTTATACCTAGCAGACAACCTACTTCTGTGCATAGGATATTTGTTTAATAAAAAAATATACTGTATGGAGTGGACCGATAATGTATTTTTCATGCCTCCAAGTTGTCAATGCCTTACATTTTTTCTTATACGTGTTGAATGCTTTTTCTGCACAAGAAATTTGCTAGAAATATTTTATATGACCAAACAAAGTTCGCCGAATCATAAATGTTTGTATTAATCTCAAACACGTCTGAATAATATTACCTGCTTCAAAAAGACTAGCTTGGCATTTTCTTCAATGACTTTCGTGAAAATGATCCATACAACGACTAACTCACGCGTATTTATCGTGACATTTCAACTAGTTTCGGACCCAAACAGATTCCTTACTCATTTTTTTGGTTCTTGTACAACAACCATCCTTACAGATAGGTACCCAATGCGATTATAATGACACACATAGTAGACATATGACATAATGACAGACAAAACTACGCGTCGACACAAGTGAACATCCACTCGTGAGTAAACCATTGCATCATTTAATTACAAAATCTAAAAATTTGTTTCAAACAGTTACAGGTCTTGGACGCAATACTCACACATTGGTAGTGGCGTGTTTGTACGAGCTGCCGAGATGTGTGTCGTACGCGGCCGCGCTCACGAACTGGATGTTGCAGTCCGCGCAGTAGCTCGGGTCTGCAGGGTTGGCCACTACCTTACTGCTTAACTCTATCTCCTGGAAACATTCGGTATTAAGTACTTATTGAAACTGGTTTGATTATGTTTTGGTTCGGTTTTGAAATGGAAATCAAACCAAACCTGCTACCTCATTAATGTAGCATATAAAACCAATATTCAGAAGTCATCGAGTGATTTAAGCTTGTCTATGTGTCGATGGAGCTTGGGTAGTTCCAACTCGAGTCGCAGCATGAATTGGCGCTAGTGGTATGTTCCGAAGTACCAACTCAATATTAATTCGATAGCTTTACAACAAGTGAAATCATCAAATGAGAATCCTTTCGCTTTGGGTTGAGCGGAACGAAGTGTCAGACTCCTACTGACCAAGTCCCACCCTTGTTCTTATATATTTTTGGTTATAGTATCTTACCCCCTAATCCATAACCATACATGTATATAATGCAGAATGTTACCTCCTTAGTATGTGCTATTTGCTTGTGACAGTACAGTCCGGTATCGCTGACGAAGCTGTGTCCGCAGAGGTTGCACAGATTCATGGAGGGATGCTTCACTCGTATGTGTGTTAGACGAGTCGATGCCTTCCTGAAAACAATATGAGAATAAAAAAATATAATGAGAAAGTTGATTTGTAGGTCAGAGAAGCTTTTATATTAAGTTTGAATTCCTTAAAAATATATACAGCATTGGTGAAAATTTGAATTGTCAGCTATCAGGGTGCATAAGAAGGTTATTTTTAAGATAAATAAAAAGTTTTTGGAGAGCTTAAAGCATAATAATAATAAAAGCCTCTCAATAAGATGGGCAAAAGCTTCTTTCCGCGGAGGGAAGCAATGAGTGTATATAATGGTGAGTTAAATTATAATTTGACTGTTATTCTTTGAATTACTTACATAAACTCTTTATTACAATGAGGACAGGAATACGTCACGTTTTTATGCCATCTGTAGTGCATTTGCGCTTGGCCTCTGCAAAAAAAAGAACATTTAAATCTCCTTTTTCCTCATCTTTTCTTGTTTATTAGCCTAGTACTCATAGTAAACAGTTCCTCAGTTTGAAACTAGATGGCGTTGTATTTAAATTGTGGAAGTATATTAGCAGAAGGAGTATATACACCGTGATTTTTTAGTCGTCCGACAAAAGCAGCCCAGTTCATATATCCAATGACTAGAACACGCTCATGATAAAAAATTGGTATTTATGAGATTTGAATAAATTTAAAATGCAATTTTTATTCAATATTATGATGCAATTCGTAGTTTTTTAGAAACACAGCTCTGTTGCGAGTGCGGTCTGAGCCTTGTAACAATGGTGAGGTGCATGGGCGGCGGCGTTTTTAACATTTTTAAGAGTATTTTCAGATTTCTCTTGTTTAATTTTTCTTCGTACTTATTATCTTAGTTGATGATAAAAAAATAATTAGTAGTATTTTACGTCGGATGCATGAACTGGGCTACTTTTGTAAGACGACTAAAAAATCACCGTGTATAAGAGATATTAGTACTAAGAACTGATATTATATGGAACTATGGAACAAGCCTCACCTGTTATAGCAGACGAAGCTACACATTTGGCAGGAGTATTTGTAGAGATGTGTGATATTCATGTGCTTGTACATCTTCCTGTGGTCGGTAAACTGCAGCTTGCACATATCACACTGTAGGTAACCTGATTGCTCCTGAAAATTTACAAAATACCTGATACTTTATGTTTCTAAAGAAAAATGAAAATATTGTGGCAGTTGAAATTTATACCTTACATACATTGAATAAAGTAAAATTTACTACTGACGATATTTTGCAAATTCATTATAACACGAAATAGGGCAGATACATTATTTTATTACCGCGATTATCGCCTAATTGATTTCCATATAAAATTGTATTATAGTACTGATTTGTTCAGTTAGGTCTAATTGGACCATAAATGGTGATTTTCTCTTATCTGATGGTAAATTTGTAGTAGCTGCAGCACGCGGAATAATATTAATACGGGAGGGAGCTTTCGAGTATAGTAGCTAATAAAATCCTTTGTACTATTACTCTATTAGCCAAATTCTCATATAACATTTATAGATTTTTAGAAGAGAGACACAACTCGTCTTGTAGTGCGCTGCCACGCTTCGAGAACTGAAATAATATTACTTTAAGATGTTACAGACAACTTTAATATCGCGGAAAGGCAGTGCATTGTTCGTTTCTTTTTTGTTACATTTAGTCTTTGGAAATACCTTTGATACTCGGCTTTAAACATCCAAATTTGTTTTGCTCATATATTTTTTTGTTCATCTAATCCTAAAAGTGTAATAATACTAATATCCCAATAAGAATACTTACAGGATCATGTTTCTTCATATGTTTAGTATAAGTAGACATAACTCTAAACCCTCTGTAACACAGATGACATTTGTATTTCGCTTCTTGATAGTTCCTCGACTTTTGGCGCTCCTGAACCAATGTGTACTGTTCTTCATGGGCTATCGGAGAGTAAATGAGGAAGTCTTCTGGAACTTTCTTCATTTTTTTTACTGGTCTTAGTGTGACAACGCCTTTTATTCTCTTCCCGCCCGTTTTGCTCAGCCAGCTTGGTCTCGACTCATACCAATTGGCGTCTTTCTTGCTTCCTTTTTGTAAGTGCGTCCAAATGTAATGTTGTTTGGCTGATGTTCTGAAAGAAAAAATAACACTCTATATTAAAACCCGAAGCAAACACGAAAGGGTGTTACATTTTGACGTGTCTAACAGCGGCCGTCGTAGCCGTTGAATCGATTTTTTATTTCGCTTATTTCAGAAAGTTCAGTAATTTGGGAGTTTTTAGAAGTTTGATGGAAATACCGATGATTAATGGATTTAACAAGTAAATACTTTTTTGTCCTTCACAAAATGACTCTATACTCATTTGAGTATAAATAATGAAACACATACTTACGAGTTTCTTACATTTTAAATGAATACTTTTATTTCAACTCACCTATCAAAACTTACTTCAGGGCACTTCTTACATAAATACTTAAACATATGTTTTTCAGTCATGTGAGTTTTAAGCAAGAACTCCGTTTTGTAGTAATACTCACACAATGTGCAGCGGTAACTGCCGCTAACATGCTGAAAAATTAAAAGCAATTCATAAATGTACGTAATTTCTTGACAATAGTTTTTTTTACTTAATTTTATTGGATACTAGGGCGTAATAATAAGCTCAGATAATAGTTGAAAATGATTCCTTTGATTACCAATCTCCATAGCTATCTGTCAAAACTTTTACAAACTTTCATCCAGTTTTTCATCACCTTAGGTGATTAATTTCCAAAAATCCTTTCTAAGTAAAAGAGGGACTTGCACATCAGTTTTCAGTTCTAACCCCAGTATTTTGGGGTCTGGGTTATCAACACTGACCCCAAAATGGGTCTGTTAGTCAGTGGGTTATCCTGTCATGTATGTAGATAGATGACTGACATTTTCAAATGTCACATACAAAAATGGAAAAACAGGACAAATTATTGTAGTAGTGTTAGGAATAAGATGTTCCATTCAGAAAAAATATAATTGAATCTAGCTTTATCTTAAAAATAGTAGTAATATTGTAATAAACTACCTTATCATGCATACGTAAATGTATTTTCAATCTGTTTTCATTGTAATAAGCCTTATGGCATATCTCACAGCGAAATTTACCGAGAGAGAACATTTTGTACACTTCAATTGCTGCCTTAGCCTCTTTTAGGGAGATAGCTATCATGGTTGCATATTCTTCATCATTTTTAGAGCCTTCTGCTCCATCAGCCGTGGCTTCTACTTTACACATTGCATTAGAATATTCATTCAGCACCTGGTTATCACTCTCATAATTATCGTTGTCCACAAATGAATTATCAACATCTGTGTTTTCAGTCATTTGCGAATCAACAGTTTCATCTTTGCTTGGCTCATAGCTAATATCTAGTTCTTCATTTATTGGCTCTTCCTTATCAGTTTTGATATTATTTTCTGTAAACTCAATTTCCACTGGTAAAGGAGGTTGTATATTAAATGTATCATCGCTGGTCAGTGTACTGCAGTGGGCAACGGGGCAAGGATCTCCCTTAGATTTACTCCACCAGTCTATGTGGTTCAATTTCTTCCATTGAAACTTAGCTTGTTCACAATGTGTTTTATCTAAGCTCATGTACGAAAGAGTTGGAGATATACCAAGGAGACTGCGGTTGACGTTGTTTAAATCTGATGCATTAATCTACAAATTTCATTCAATAAGTTTAAATTACAAATCTGCTTCAATATCAGAGTAATATACAACATAAAAGGATGATTATTATTTTACCTGTTTTTTAATAGACAACAACTCTTTCAAGGCGTAGCGAGCTCGATGGCATTTATCTCGAAACCGCTTGAAGCTTCTAACAAGAGCGGTGCATTGGTAACATAAATAGTCCGGCAAACCGTCCCCACAGCTTGTCTGTAAACAAATAGCACCTGTACTGCATGTTTAAGCATTTATGTAATAATAAAAGAGATAATTTATCACTTTTCGACGATCCTTACGATAATAAACAATGCATACCTGAATACCAGAAATCAAGTGGAATTCCTGTCGTAATTGCCCAAGATTCAGGCTATATAACTTTACATCAGTGCTGAAACACACCGCACAAGCTTTTAAAATATACATTTTGCTGCTTTTTATTTCATCTTTTTAAGTAAATAAATTAATTTCATAATTTATCTCGACGCCAAACATAATGAGCTCTTGACTCTTCGTTTGTGTAAAATGACATTAGTTGACGGAGACTGACAGCCTGATCTGACATTTGAGACGGATTGTCTTGCCATGTTCAAGATAAATAAAATAAGAAACTGATACACACTTAAAATAATAATGAGTTGCTTACTCTACGGAGGCGAGCAGCGCGGGTAACCCTTTTTACGTCACGAAAGTGTACGACCTCACACTTAAAAAACGGAAAATTCTATACGAACAAAAATACGGATATGGCCGACTGCACGCATGGCCGAGTGGCTGCGGTTACTACGTCCAACCCACTAAGCGTGACGTGTCGCGGGTTCGATCCCCGCGCAGAACAAGTATTTGGGTGATCCGTGAATACTAGTCGTGAGCCCGAGTGTCTTTGTGTATGTGAACCTGAATGTTTGCGAAACCCCCCGCGATACAAGGATTAAATTCCTTAATGCGGGAGTCGTTTTGTTAAGAAAGGAAATAAAATATTTATGTCACTTAAAAAAATCACCTGTACCTAGGAGCGTAATTTCTCGTTTCACGTTAATATTGCAGTGTTATAGTTATTTGTACCTATTAAAAATGATTTAAGTACCCTTACCCCACCTACAATACTTTATGTTTCGAAGAAGGTAGCAGCAAGGAACTTATTATAAGTTCCTTGGGTCGCAGTTGCACAGCAGAAATATACATTAGTGAAAATATTTAGTGTAACTGGTGAACTATTTAAAATTAAAGGGGGTGATGACTTGGTAGGTGTATTTTGTGAATAAGAACCACAAATAAACATTCATATTTATTTGACACATTGTTTCATTTCATGTTAGCAGCATTATATGCGCATTTCCATTGACTAACAAGTACAAGTTCCACAATTAATTATTGTCAGCATTTAATTAAAATAAACTCTACGTAACAAACTAAAAAACTTAAAAAATTTACAATAATGTAACTTGTATAAATAATAGAAAATATAAAAAACGTTTTTTTCTTTATGTTAGATGGTTTTGGTATTTTGGGTATAGATAACAATTATGATACAAAAATGTATTCTCTTCCTAATGCAAAAAAACAACATGTAATTTTATCGAGTTTGGGTGACAAGGCTCAATTATTAAAATTATTTATTTATTGTCAATTTTTCTTGTCCCCATTTTAAAGACAGAATAAGTAGAATATTAAAATTTGGAAATTGAATAAAAATGGTTTCATTAACTTTTACTGTTTTAATTTCTGGTTTATATGTTTTTGGCGGGAAAATGTGATTTTAAGTAGGTATTTAACAAAATCCCGTCCCTAGGTACCACCTAAATCCCCTAAATCGACTTGATAGTGTGGTTATGAAATGCGCAGAAAAATTCCATTCAGCTCTAGGCTTTTATTATTTTTTTGTTGGATTTGGCTTCCAGCACCACCAGGTTCAGTTGTACACCGTATTTTACAGGTATGACTGTGGTCTGAGGTCCTACTACCAGCATATAAAGCAGTTCCAGTGCGTTGTTGCTCTAGTGGAAGCGAGATGGCGCACAAGTAGAGCGGTGTCTCGCTTTAAAAACAGAAAAATCTTTAGGCACAACGTGCTGGTAGGCCCGTTAGTCTCTATAATCTGTTTAAAAGACTGGCTGATGATTTTAATCATTTGGCGATAGCAAAACAAAGAGCGTTTAGGATAATTCACCAAAACCTGTTTAAAAAAATATATATCAATTCTTCCATCTTGCTTGTTGTTAGCAGTTTTTCTTTTTGTTGAAAATATTCCGTAGTTTTGTGGAAAAGCATATTTTGCACAACATTTAAGATTTGCAGAAAAAATAGATTTAAAACTCATAACTATTCCCCTGGAAATTAAAAAAACCCGAAGTGATAAATGTTATACTATACCCAAGATAAATTTCTGATAGGACTGTAGTTTTTTTGAAGCATAGTTTACGTTTTGCTGTTTTTTTTCTTTTTCTTAGCTTATTTGGATTTATACCCTTTTGTATTGTCTTGCCATAAATATTACACTTTTATTAATGTCAGTTTTAACATCAAATAGTTTTGTGTTTAGGTAGTTGTGGGATATTTTTTTATTATTTTCAAGGTTAATGTTTTTTATACCCATATTTGAAAAAAACAATTTGTTTCGAATAGCGAGGCACAGAGGTATCGGTAGTAGGTCAGTGCGGCTAAACTCTCAGAATCGAAAGAAATAGACCAATATTATTTTATGGTAAGCCATAGGGTGAGTTCTTATTTAGGTACGATATTCTAGTTTATCAGTCCATTGCTTTTTTTTTGTAATTAAGCTATAGGCGTTGGTCACACAACTTGCTTCATGGATATCCTTTGGTTAATCACATCTTCAAGTAGTCTACAAGCCTTTGTTGAACACGGTATACGTTGGGGGATTGTTAGGGTATCTCCTTTTGATTTCCTCCTGCAAGCAAATAATAATTTAGGAGGTTATACATACAACGTAAAATGATCCGTTAAATGGTGCATGGATTACTCAAACTCTCCTCCACTACTGTTTTTAAAGTAAAGTACCTGTAAATTAAGCTCCAGTCTATGTACTGCTATTTTGGCTTTCTGGTCAAACAGAGCGCAAAATAAAGGCGTGACAAAAGGGGCGAAGAATCCGACGCCGCCTATTTGGAAAGGGATCGCAGCCCACGGATAGCGATCGAACCAGCCGTTCATGGCCGCCTTGTTGGTTGCGTATGGCACGAAGGCTGGAATGCAATGGATTCGTTAAGATTTTTGTTAAACGTTTTTAAGAGATGGTTGTACTGTGGAAAAGATAATTCTTCAGTTCCACAATGCAATATTAGTGCACGTGTGGAAGAGAGACGACATGTGTAGCGCTATCGCGCTTTCACAACTGCATTGCTAAGTGTAATTTGTACATGCACGATTTCAGACAAGTATATTCAATTAAAAATGAAAAAATCTTACATTTGTCAACGTTGGTGGAATATTCGTTGGTATAAATTTCCTGTAGGTAATGTTTGCATTATATCATGGCGCGTGGGACATGTGAAATTATCAGAACAGCAGGGCAAAATAATTTAGGAAAGGTATTTAACATTTTTTTCTTTTTATTGACAAAAAAAAACAAATTTGAGGAAATGCTGTCAAAAAATACTTTATAACAAGTCTAGGTGTATTTAAGTGTTAGTGAATAAAAAGCCACAAATATAAACATTTATATTTATTTGATACAAAGTCGCATCTCATATGCGCTTATCCATAGACAAGTACAAAACCTCCACAAACTAAAATTTAGATCAATAGACATCACTGTAACTTTAACAAACACAAGTGATTTTCCTTTATTTTCGATCCACCTAGAACAAGACCGATACGAAAATATATTTACGTACTCAATAACAATAGTTATCGAGGTTGGTTTTAATAAATTATATAAAAAACCATTGACTGTGCCCTTGTTATAAGCAGTCTGAAATCGAAAATCGTATATCATATATAATCGACAATTTAAGAAAATCCGGCCAAGTGTGAGACTTACGCGCACGAATTCTTTCGTAAAATTTTACAAGTTTTCCAACCAAAAAAGTAGGAAAAACAAGAAATAAAAAATAATAATACCTTAACCACTGTATATTAGGATTCCGTAACAAAAGCGTAAAACGGGACCCTATTACTTAGATTTCGCAATATTTTTTCTTTTTAATTACCTAATACATAAAGGATGCAACGGTTTTCTCACGTAAGGCTGACGCGGCGGTGAGTTTGACTCACGACCTCTCGTTAGTCAACCTTGCATCTTTTAAGTACTTCGCTATCCATGGCGTATCACACTAACCATGGTAGCTCTGCTACTTACACAGTTAAAATTTTCCAAATGCCAATTTCCAATGTCGCCTTAACATTAAATACTTAACAATAGAAAAAAAAAATACTTTTCATAAATAATGGTATGAATACTTTCGTGCGCGAGTCCGACTTGCTTGGTCGGTTTTTTTTCAAACTGAAATATTCATTTTGACTAGAATACGTTTAGGGTCGTTACAGCTTCATGGATATCCGCTGATTTATCACACCTTCGTAGAGTTTACAAGCCTTTGTTGTATACACCATACGTTGGTGGATCCTTAGGGAATTTCTTTTTGACTATCTCCTGCAAATGAATTATAATATTTTAAGAATAATAAATGGTAGTCAAGCTGTCAAAAGTGAAAGAAAAAAAAGTAAATTTTGGAAAAGGAGCTAGGGCAAGCTAGTTACATGATGCCTGGATGTTGTAAAGATCACACATTTAGACTTGAATCGAAAAGGCCTAAAATCACCACTACGACGAGCCTTGGTTTCTCGAGATAAATATTATGTTTCTGCCAATAGCTTTGCAACTAACATAATAGTCCGCCATCTTGTTGGGCGACTGTGAAGATCTTTTCTAAAGTGTCGTGTACCTGTAGTTCTGGCTCCATAGAAGCGACTGCGATTCGGCTTTGCTGGTCAAACAGAGCGCAGCACAAAGGCGTGGCAATAGTGACGCACAATCCGACGCCGGTTATTTGGAAAGGTATCACTGCCATCGGGTAGTGACAGAACCAGCCGCGCAGCGTCGCCCAGTTCGCTAAGAATGGTACGATGGCTGGAATGCAATGGTTTTGTTTAGATTGAATGATGACATTTTAAAAATCAAAAGAGTGGCAAAGATGTACTTGTCCTACCACTTCCTCGTAAAGAAATATCATTGAAGTGGTGGAACAGAGATGCTGTTCTACGACTTATAGTGCTGTCACACTTCCACAATCCCAGTAGGCCACCTCAATACCATATATTAATAGGTTTTTAGAAGAAGCCACTACTCTATTGAAGGTGATAAAAGTTTGGAAAACATATTACCTGCAGACCAGATAATGTTTGCATTCTGACATGGTGCGTAGAACATTTTTTTGTAGTTTTTAAGATTGGCATGGATAATTAATGTGAATAAAATTTATTTTCTGCTGGAATCTGGACAGCAGTAATTAGCGATATTTAATGGCAAAATGGAAAAAATGGGCCAGTAGTCATGCACCATCCTAGAACTGTTTAAAATTTAAGGGAGTGCTGACTTTATAAGTATATTTGGTGAATAAAAAAACCACAAACAAACATTCATATTTATTTGATACATTGTTTCATCTCATGTTAGCTGCATTATATGCGCATATCCATTGACTAACAAGTACAAGTTTCACAATGAATTATTGTCAGTAGGTATATGTATAAAATAAACTCTAAAAAGTAAAAATTTAGAAACCTTTACAATAATTTACCTTATATACGCATATAAAAATAATCCTCATTTTAGATTTTAGATGCATTTGGCACCCCGGGTATAGATAACAATAGTAACGCCAAAATATATTTACGACCCAATGCAAAAACAACATTTATCGAAGTCTGGGCGAAAAGCTAAATGATATGAATATGATATATATGTGATTTTGTTGTCCCCGTAACAAAAGCAGTTTGGAGTGTTCTTATGTGTTCTTTTTTGGCGGGATAACTTGAAAAATTTACAATACTATCCAAAAAAATATTGTATGATTTTAAAGTGTTTAGTAATGTTGATCGCCTAAATCCTATAAATCGACTAATGTGCGCGCTTAAAATCAGCGCTGGGAAATTCTATTCAGCTCTAACCATTTCTGGTTTTTTGTAGGAGTTGGCGTCCAGTATAGCCAGATTCGGTTGTTCACCGTATTTTACAGGTATAACTGTGGTCTGAGATCCTACCACCAGCATATAAAGCAGTTCCAGTGCGTTGTTGCTCTAGTGGAAGCGAGATGGCCGCACAAGTAGAGCGGTGTCTCGCTTTAACAACAGAAACAATCTTTACAAGCTGGTGGTAGGACCTCTGGTCTGCACAACAACCTGTTTGATGGGTAACAAAGTACCCCATGGTAAGACTGGCTGTCATAATTGTATTTTTTTTGTAAGTCGAACACTGATTTCGAATTATGACCAAAACCATATAAAAAAAGAATATTAATTTATCCAACTCTCTTCATAGTGCATGTTTCCCGTTTTGTTAGTCGCAGTAGGCGAGACAATCAGAAGCTTTGTATTCACGTAGCTAATACAACTCGATTATAGCAATACATATTTTGCACAGCACCTAAGATTAACGACAAAATTATTTGATAAGACCTTAAATGGTAATGTTATTACACCCGAGATGTTTAATATTGTTAAAGACGAATTCCAAACGATAAAAAATTACTTGTCTGTTCTAGCTGTTGTTTTTGTATATTTTAGTATTTTACTTTTTTTTTCTTAACTAAATTTCGATTGATAACCGCTTAATATGTTCTCGTTTGTTATTTCTTGCAGTCTGTATTTTTAGAGCCTGATATTTTTGTTTAAAACCTAAATTGTTTTGAGACGAATGATGACGCACGAAGGGGTATCGGTTGACTCGGCTAAGCTTTCAGTATCGGTAAAACATAGGCCAGGCTTCCTTTATGCTAAACCACAGTGAGAGCGAGGGTCTTCCATAGTCCGTAGACAGTAATCACTGAAATGCCACGGAATCAGTTCGTTCCTCAAACTCTTTTTGGAATTGAAACTGTAGGCGTGGGTCATACAGCTTGCTCCAAGAATATCCTTTGGTTTATCACATCTTCAAGTCTACAAGCCTTTATTGTATATGGTATACATAGGGGTGTTGGTAGGGTATCTCTTTTTGATATCGTCCTGCAAATGAATAATCTATTAACAGGTTGTGCAAATACTACGTAAGCTGAGGAAACTCAAAAGGAAGACAACGATCTTCAAACAAGTTTTGGTAGAAGAGCTAGGGCGTATCCATTTGATGATACATGGATGCTGCATAAAATAAATAAAAGAAGAAAATTATGCAAATTTCGAGGAGTCTCCAAGTCATCACTAGAACGGGCCCTGCTCATCCGGGAGAAATTTCAAGTAAGTTGCAAAACTCATGGCGATATATCTGACAAAAAAAATGTTTGGATGAAAAAGAAAGGCATTTTTGTCAGTTTTGCAACTTATCCAACATTTCTGGTGCTACAGCATTAGCTCCGCCACTTTCTTTGGCTACAATAAAGCCTGTCTTCTACAGGATCGTGTACCTGTAGGTTTTGCTCCAGTCTAGAAACTTTGATTTTGGCTTTCTGGTCAAACAGAGCGCAGCACAAAGGCGTGGTAAAAGTGACGCACATTCCGACGCCGAATATTTGGAAAGGTATCACTGCCATCGGAAAGCGATTGAACCAGCCGTGAATCGTCGCCCAGTTCGTTATAGCTGGTACGACGGCTGGAATGCAATGGTTTTGTTAGGATTTCATCGGGTAACTATGTAGAAGTGGTCGAGGTGATGTGGTATTATTGGTATTCTGTTCTGCAGTTCTGCAATGTCGGTCATGTCGCTACCACTACTGAGTAACATTATAGTAATTGTGGAAAAGGGATGAAGCTATACGTCGTATAGTGCGGTGTCTCGTTTCCACAATTGGAATAATATAACTATGCGCCGAGGCAGCACGTACCCTATATTTACCCTACATTTTTTCAGCGTAATTTATATTACCCGCAGTTCAACAAGATCAGGTGATTTTGAGACAAATAGGGATTAATAATGTATATAAAATATGCACATTGGCGAGAGCCAAAAAAGAAAAACAGCAAAGATTCTTGAAATTTATTAATATTTTGGAGTCTGTTTTACATAGTTCTTATAAAATTTATAGATTTAGTATATCTGGAATCTAGACTGTAGATTTAGCGATACTAATTGGCAAAGCGGAAAATGTTTGGGCCAACATTTTCCGCCCTGATTAAGTCATGAACCATAATAGCCAAATAAAACCACTTAAAATTGAGGGTGTGCTGACTGTATAGTTGTATTTGGTGAATAAAAAAGGCCACAAATAAACATTCATATTTATTTGATACATCTTTGATTCAATTCATCTCATGTTAGCGGCATTACATGCGCATATCCATTGACTAACAAGATCAAGTCTTACAATGAATTATTGTCAGAATATTATTTATATCTAGTACAATACATCAATTAAGTTACTAAATAATCTTTGGAATGTTATTGCACATTATATTATTGCTAAAATAATTCTCATAAATACCCCTTACTAAAGATCTACGGGGCGCACAACCAAATATATTGAGCTTAACAAATATAAAAAAGCAAACTTAGGAATGTTTATAAAAGTCTGTATTTTTAATGTTTAAAGCATAACGCATTCACATCTGGGGCCTAAGCTATTTTAGTTCATATCAGCGTAGTCATAAATAGAAAATTCAAATTCTTTTTCCACAAGTGAATTGACTTTGAATTGTTAGTTCAATACATTGATCGATCCGTCAGCGTTAGCGTTCTTGGTCCTGGGCCCCGATTCTGTTATTTACATTAATAGCAGAATTGGGTCCCTGGGTTCTACTGCCACGTCTTAAAGTAATATAATTAAGGCTGTGGAAGGGGGACAGCGCAATACATGGCGTAGAGCGCCATCTCCCTTCCCCACCAGAAAAAATATTACTTTAAGAGGCAGTGGTAGGCGCTCTGCTCCTTCACATCAATTATTTCCACATTGACACCCGAAACTTTCTACAGAACATTACCTACATTAACATTTTAGAATATAACTATGAAAAATAAAAACTGTGAATGGAATTCGTTACATGAATATGATAACAGAGTTATTTTGGCCTCGACCGCATAATGTGGGTATCAGTGAAACGATCGATTTAATGCAGCAACGATTTCTAAACTAAATTACAATGTAAACTACTTCATACGGTTTGGGGTTTTATAAATAATTAGCATCCATTAAAAACGCGCATCGGAATCAAGGAATAATAAGGACATCGTGGCACAGACAGTTTGACGTTTGTATAGACGTCCAATGCAGTTCTAACAAAAAAAACACAACGTTTTAATACATGTCAATCAGATTACACATTGTATACGATAACTTTCTTCTACAATCAGCATAATTGACTATATCTATCATTGACAAAGATTGTGTTGGATAAGGCGCGTCGCCCACAAGACGAGGGCGCAGCGGCGCATCGCTTCTACAGTTGCTTCAGGATTAAAAGACAGTGCAGACACACTAGAGTCACGTCACAGGCAAAACAGAGTTGAGACGAAGTCGCGGCAGATGTTCACGAACATTCTTTCTTGACCATGCCTCAACTTACAAGTGGGCGACACGCCTACCATGTTACAAAGTGAACATATGTGCAGTCAGCACATGCCAACTCAAATTAACCATGACTCGTAGGTTTAATGTGACACTTAACATCTTCACCCCGTTCCTGCCTCCATTCGTCACGGGTCACTTTCGTAGGTATGTTTTATGCCTATATACCATGTGCTCTTAAATCATGACTATTGTGGAAGCGAGACGCGCATTACACAGCAGGTAGTGGCATCTCGCTCTTACAACAGTAACAGTCCTTGAAGAGCACATCGTATTAAGGTTGAATGGTAGAAATATAGGAAAACGGGCAGTGTTCTCTAAACTCGCTGCGTCATTAACATCTAAACAAGGTAGGTTAGGTTTGATGACAGCTTACAGGCCTTTGTTGTAGTACACATGGGTCTCCTTGGGGAATTTATCCTTCACGACTTCCTGTAAATATCAAGGGTTTCAATTAATTCCGGCTTTTCTTTTAATTACTTCATTTTATTTCAAAGTCAAAAATACTAATCAATAACGCATTATTAAAATTGCCAAAAAGATTGCCAGAAAGATTTTGTATACCGTGAGGTGGGGTAACTGAAACATATTTCCAGGGGCGGATTTCAAACGTTAGCTACCCTAGGCCTACGAAAGATTGCCGCCCCTTATTAGCTGAAAAGTACCAAAATTACATGAACTATTGACATTGATGAGCAAAAGTTCTAAGAATAATCGGATACAGACAATTGTATAATTACAGGATTCTATATTTCTGAGCTTTTACAGGCAGCCGAGCCGAAAGAAAGAACGAAAAAATTTTATATCGAGAAATCCGCCCCTGCATACTATGCCTCTGTATATTTTAGAAAAATACGTTTTTGGTTTTTGCTACTAAACTCAAACTCCTATTGTGATATTGAAAACATCAAACATACCTTTATCTATAAACTTTCCATATTTATTACAATCCATTTAACACCTAACCAAATAACAAAACCGCCTTAACCGGTTACGGTTTTAAGCTGTCTAAGCAACAATTAGCGATTTTTCAAATAAGTTGAATCGATAGATAATAAGATCGATCTACGCGAAAAACTTTTTTGATTTGGATTTGGCGTCTTTTAAATAAAAGTTTTCGCAATTTTAAACTTTAATGTTGATGATGTGTGTATGGTCGATACATTTCAGATATAAAGTAGGTACTTTAAAGTGGCAAAAATCTTATTTGAATCCAAAACTTTTGCGATTGATTATTCTTTTCTTGTATTTCGACAAAAAAATGTCAAGGAGTCAAAAAGCCACTTTATGATTATGTTTAATTGATTAAATATGTATTGTTATGTATAGACTAAACAATGATGGCCACTAAGCAAGCCAAAAAGGCCAAAAAACTAAAAATCATTTCGACTATCTTAAATCTTTTAACTCTTAGATATGAGTGTCGACAAATACCGGGTATTGAGACCCAAATGTCCCATTGCACATTTTGGAGGTTAGGTGCTGAAGAACAATATAAAAGTACCTATATTTAAAGAACTAGTAACTTTACTAAATTAAAAGTGGCGAATTATAAAATTTGAACTTTAAACAATACTTACACAATTAAAATCTTCTAGAACAAGTATTCAAATCGTAAATCACACAGAAGAAGCCACTGTAACTTGGTTTTTGAAAATCAATCAACCGAATTTTTGTTCCGGTCATAAAAAGTACTTTAAGAATACTAGCGCTATGGGTAGTTTTAGTCCCACTTACCCAACCTCACTTAAAGTAAAAATTGCGTGCATAATAGGTGTCTTCTTGGCTCCTTTTTCGCCTGAGGAAATAGTTATGAATTTCGTATATTCTGGGAAAGCCGGATGCTTTCAATACATTTCCTTACCTGCAGATCAGGATCCAGCTTGTCGACTGGGAGACTGGCTTGTTGTTCGAACAGAGCGCAGCACAGCGGAGTGCACACGGTCAGGGACAGACCCACCAGGAGCAGTTGGAACGGCATCACTGACATCGGATACCTCTTGAACCAACCCCGCCTCGTACCATAGTCAGTTATCATTGGAGTTATAGCTAAAAGAAGAAAAACAATTGAGAACGATGTTTTCTCCATTGCTGTGTCATCTACGGCAATTACGTTTCAAACTCTACAGGCACGAATCTAATAATACTATACTATATAATACTATTTTCTTAAACTAACTGAAATTTTCGTTGATCGATGAACGACATGGCAAGTTCTATAATTTTATACTTCTACTTAAACTGGCTTCAAGTTTCAACTCTAAATTGTTCTATAGACAAAATTCTAAATGTTTTCGACTTATGACGTAGCCTTGTTCTTTGCCACTAGGGACATTACAGTTGTACTGGTAATTACGAGTGAATGTCCCAATGACGGAACGTAATATTCCCTTAGAGCTTGGGGCTGCGATATGAGATGACATGGCGTCGTATGCTCTTTTAACAGAGAGACTGCAACTCTTTTGACGTTTATGTACATAGAACATTATGAATTGCTAGGTGAGGATGCAGGTAAAAGGTGGGAAAGGATTTTTGGTATTTTACAAACAAATAATAATTACTTACGAAAATAAAAGAATGCTTTAACAGGATTGAGTGTTCTTCTCCGTATGGGCTAGGCAATGGCCTGAGTAGGCTGTACGGAGTAGTACATAGGCTGATGTACAATAACTGCCTTTGCAAGGCAGTACTAAATAAATAAATAATGAATACATTTTTTTGTCATAGTTACTTTTGTTTAGTCTATAAAGGGACAGGTATTTGTTATTTTCAACCCTTTTTCCACAACAAGACAATTGGATAATCTACTGCCAGGGATGGAAAATCTAAGGATAGGAAAAGAAGGAAGCAATTCAAGAATTATTCTAAGTACTTACACATGCATTATAATTCTCTTGATTCTTAAAATCACCTTCAATTATTACCACATGTTCTTTACTTTTTTATTTATATATCTCCACTCCTAAATAGTTTAATCCAAGATTTTGAGCTTTCTATATGAAATTGGTGGATTGAAAGTCAGTGTAGACTGCAGACACAATTTCAGGTTTCCTAAGCCTCGTTGAAGACTTCAAATTATTGTATTCTGTGACTAATATAGTGTGATATCGAAGCTATATCAGAATGGAGTATGAAAAATAAATTATCTTTTATAATTTCTGTCAAACAATAACTTTTTCTCGATCACAATAGGGTATTATTCCGGCATTTAACTGTTACAGTATATTTTTAGGTATAACGATCGATAGTCACTTGGTCACATATTGCAGAGTTCATGAGTAAACTTATTATGGCTGATATGGATAGAGCTCGTCGTGTTTATTAAGCTATTTCCACAGCATGATGTGGATGTTTTGGGATAACGCGGCATACATGGAAACGACTCTTGATAATTTTCCGATATTTTAATTTTAGTCAAAAAATAATACTCCTTTTTCCTAAGCGCCAGTAAGGCAAAGATTAAGCCCCTTTCAAAAATATTGAGAATAAATTACTGCGATGTTATTTGTGCTTACATGAGCAATCGACATTGTTTGCAAAACCCGAGCAAAACTAAAAATAAAATTACTCTTTACTGCACTTAACGAAAATACCTAAATAGTCCAATCAATTTAAACCGTTAACTTTTCAAATAACCCTAAACTGCGAACTATAATATATCTTTTCTTCATTTGCCGTGCCCGATATAGTCACAATCGTCACCATAAAGACCGTGGATCTCAAAGTATTGAACATTTATAGAGTGCAATACTCACTCATTCCGGGAAGTGCCATTCCGACCCTGGATATACAGACGAGGAAGATTCCAGTTCGAGCAGCGATCCTAGAGTCCCCGATCCTGTCACCTTGAGGGGTGAATACTGGCGTACCGTTTATAACCTCACTGAAACATACACATAATATGTTAAAAAATGTGTTCTATTATGTGGATAGTCAGGAAGACATAATAATAAGTAAGAAGTAAGAAGTAAGAAGTAAGAAGACATAATAATAATAATAAGTACCGAGCGACAGGAATTTTGAGCAGTTGTCGCTCAATGCTCAGTGTGTACGGACGTGTGCAGACTTATCGTTGCGTTTATTGCGGCAGGCTCTCGTTAACTGATTTCTTTGTTGTTTAGAGTGTGATTCAAGAGGTGTAATTCAGGTTTTATAAACTAATAATTTTAAAGTGTAATCAACTATCAGAAATTGTCAGTTTTCTTAAAGAATTTGTATTTGTTTAAACATTTTCGCTTCTAAAACCGTTAAAAATAACCATTCAAGATTTAACACTTGCAATCTAATCTCAAACTAAGCTAAACTTCTATTATGACACTAGACAACTGTTAAACTTATATTTAAATATAGGTATATTTCTAAACATGATAAACTCATCGTCACTCATGAAATAAAATGATAATGACAGGGTTTTTAAAGTGGAATTTCCATACTGATACAATAAACGAATAGTTTCGGAGTTTTTGTCTTTCTACAGGGTAATTTGGGTAGGACAAAATCTACCTTCTGGGGATCGATTTTAGTAACAACGATTAAATACTTTTTAAAAGAGTTCTAGTTTTCTGTACAATATACGCGATAAACTCGGAAATCATTGCATGTAACATTAAAGGCACGAAGAAGTATGAATCCTATTCTTCATTTATTCTGACTTTTGGTCGATTCTTAAGTCTTTAGTCTTTTCCGAATTATTCTCCTTGTGAAAGAGAGACACTCGCAAGGCAACTAACGAAACACACTCTTATCTGACGAATCTAGATCAAACTACAGCGTCATTGATATAACTTGGCAGTTCGAAAAAGAGAGTAAAAGACTGTTACAGCTAGATCAAAGTATACATGCATGTTGTGTGAGAGAGAGACGGCGATATTTTGTAGATCTTTCCCTACGTTTCAAGTTATATCGGCCGCAGGGCTGGAAAAAAGGTTCTATACTAACTTGCTCCTCATCATGGGGATGTTGATAAAGTTAGCGCCGCACACAGCAGCGAAAGGCACCAACCGTGCGAATATAGGCTTCATATTCTGTAACACAAAAGATTCAATTTAGAGGCGGCCCAAGAAAGACAGGTTGTTAAAATTAACAATGTAGCCATATGCCAATATAACGGACGATCTATTTTACTTTAGGTAAGAGTTTTCTTAGCTGTTACCATCGTTATAGTTGTTTTGTTTCACACCTGCGCAACTATTCGGATCAATATATGAGAGGACTTGAGCAAACATTCAGTAGATCGGACGGAAAAAATGCAATTACTACAAATTTTTCTTCGATCGCATTTGTATCGGTTTTTTTAAACAACTGCCGCGCTAAGGAACTTTATCTTTGTGTAGCGAGGTAAACTCTAAAAAAAACCCTAAAAAGTAAACTCGGAAAACACTGGCATATTGAAGACTCAAGAAGTGGCGATACGTATAAATATATATATATATTATATAAATATATATAATAAAAATAGCAAATTAAGGATGAAGTATAAAATTACAATTCAGAATCATACCTAATGCTAGTCAGGTTAGAATAATTAACTTTCTTAAACATTCACTAGAAAATTTTGTATAATTCCAATACCTATTTATTCATACAACATTGCGAATAACAGCAACACATTGCAATATGCAAAACAAGGGTTGTGACACAACAACATAAACTTCAGACGAACGTAACATGTTTACAATCGCATTATATAGTAATCGATAAACGAACAATCATGTGTTCAATTTGCCGCTAATCTGTTTATCACGAGTTTGTTTGTGAATATTTTGACGTCATCGACGGGAAACCCATTCAGCTAAAGAAAGGTTCAAAAGAATTGATTAACTGGTTTTGTGTCTGACTGACAGTCATATGGGGAATAGGACTGTCAATCTGTCTTTTGATTTATGTAAACATTGTCACTATTACTAATATTACCAATGTATGAAAGTTTCTTTACTACTCATAGATGCGAATCTCCTCAACCAATATCACATAGGATACTTTTTTAGAATTAACAGCGCAAAAGCATCTATAAAAATATAGCCGACGCACTTCCATTTCTTCCAGAAATTTTCTGAACTGGTGTATGACTTACGAGGACCGTTGGCGATGATAGATACCCCATGCTCCCTAAGTGTAAAGTGTCAGCATGACATCTTAATATCCTAAATTTGTCATGTCCCAGATTCCCTACAAACTGTCAAAGCCTTTAATTTCCCCCTTCAAAAGCTGGTAAAAACGTCAGCTAGTCCAAATATTTCTTAACAATTTTGGGGCGTAACATCTACGTCATGTTATATAAATATTATGACATATTACTATTTCTAGTCACCGTGAGATGTTACCCAATGTCAATACAGGCTCACGATCTTACCAAGCAAACACCTCGACACACCTCCGTGACGTAAATTCGTGGAAACGTTTATGATACGAAAATAGCTGATTATAATGACAGAATAAATTCCGTGATAATTATACTGATAGTAAAACTTGATCGTATTTTTAAAGTGTGAACTTGAAGTGATTTGGAATTATGGCTTCCAGAATTATCTGACTTAAATCTTAGAGCTCAGTCTTAGATGGAAAGGGTATTCCTTATTGCACACGTTAGAACGTACACAGTAAAATTTTGCCACAAAAGAGCGGTCTTATTTTAAAGAAACGAGAGATCTTTAAAAGACATCCTTAGAGCTTCATACTAAAGCATGAAGGAGTTACATTTGTACCGGTAGTCCACAGTGCAAAATAAAAAATAAAAATGTAGAATTAACATTTAGCGCCTGTTTCACAATCACTAATTAGCCGCTATCTGGCAGATAAATTGAAAAATAGACATTCTTGGTATGATCAAGTCTGTCAAGCAATTTAACGGGAACCTATGGGCGGTGGTGAAACAGGCCTTTATGTCATATTTCACTAAATACTCCTACTGCTAGGATATTATTGTTTTTAAATCCAAAACGAAACGAAATTAAAATTCCTTTATTCAAATTAGGCGATTAAATAACACGTTTTGAAGGTCAAAAATATCTAAGCATACCAGTTCTACTTCTATAACCTTTTTACTCAGTCACCAGAAAATACATACACCTCCATTTTTGATATGCTATGCTGTTTCATGCAATATTCTTTTTCGGAAATTAAAATCCTGATGATACCTTTGATTTTTGGTTTAAACTAGGACTAATTTGGTTTTAACAAACTTTTGTTTAAGTTTAGACAAATCGATCTTACCTTAACCTTGCTGTTAAGGTACAGGGCAGTACCTAAAGCACCACCGCACGCACAACAGTATGATGCCAATAGCTGCCTATAAACAATTAAAAATAATCGCATTAAAAACTTTCCTTACTGCAAAATTAACTGGACATCGTTTATGAAGTCCAGCGGTTATCGTCTAATGTATTAAGGTCTCGTGTTGCGGTGTTTGTAGTTAAACTCCTCGTAAACGGCTCGACCGATTCTCATGAAATTTTGTGTGCTTATTGGGTTGGTCTAAGAATTGGATAAAATAATTTCTTTTCTACAGCGATTTTTTTTCGTTCTACAGCATTTTTTTTTCTCTGCACAATGGGGAAAACAACCTTTGCTGGTTTTTGAAAAAGGTACTATTTAACCATCGACGTGTCTGGTCAAAAAGGTATTAGGAATAAGATAAATTTGAAACTTACTTAGTCGTGATTTTCGCGTCTCCTGATCGATTAGTGTAGTTAACTATAGCGTTAAACGTTTGATTGAACCATTGCCAGAAAACGATTGCAGGCTTTGTCTTATAAAACGTTATCATGCCTGAAAAGAAGTAAAAAAAAAACATATCATCCAATAATTTTGCTACCTTCTGGTAATAATATACAATTAATACGGTTAGGAACGTTTCAAGAAAAAAAAATTAAGAAGGTACCAATAAAAGTTACATAGATTAAACGCACCAAGGTGATGAAACTTCATGAAACATATGGAAGTGGAGACTAATAACTATTGGTAAATAGTTATTAGTCTCCACTTCCATAAGGTGTAACTAGGTATAGTTACACCTTAAATCGAGGTTAAAGACCTTTGTCTACTTTTAAATATCAAACTATTTCAAAATTTTATACACGCTATGCTATACATGCATTATATTTAAATTGTTTGGATTTTAAAAGATACTGTGACCCTTGAGTTCGTTTCGGCATTTCTTCTCAGGGATGGTAGAAAATCTCGACTCTAACGTTCTCAAAAAAAAAATACATTTAAAAGTGATGATATATCCTACTTGCAGAATAAATTATTTCATTTCATGCCCTCCGTGATCAGCACCTTTCATTAGATTTAATTGTTATTTATACTTACATCCCGTGATCAGGGTATTCATGGGTGCCTGGGCGGACATACGCCCAATCCTCGTCATTTTTTCCCCCGTGTCGGGGTGGAAAGCGCTGTCGTAAAGGTACTTCGCTGCCCATAGCTTCTCCTCATCGTAACCCGCGGGCATTTGTTTTGTTTTCCTGATTGGAATTAAGGAGAATAGTTACTACTAAGCTTGCAGCAGGTAGGTACCATACCAGGCGAAAGTGCCATATGGGAAAAAAGAAGACTACAACTGTAAGACCAAGGTAAAGCTGTAGCAGTAGAAGCATGATTATGCGCTACAGGATGTAGACAGGCATCTCGCTTCCAGAATTGCAAAAATACTCCTAATAAGTAGGTACTCCCCAAGCCAAATGGTAAGCAGTTACCTTAGCAACTCAAAGGACGTCACATCTTGTAGCAGATATTGTAGAAAACAATCCATTCTCCTTTTAAAGACAATTAAAATTAAAGTGCATTCATAACAACCGTTCATAACGCAGTCATGGCTCGTTATTTTCAAAACAACGTTGACGGACGCCAATAATGTTTTGTGTAACAAATATAAACGGTTACATTATATCGATAACTGTTTCGTATCGATAGATAGTGAGATAACTTATCGATTTACTAAACTATATTATTATTGTAAATGAAGGATAATTGCAAACATGATCTTTGGATGTTATAGTCAAAATGTTAAGTAGTGTGTGATGATTGATGTAGTATTTGAGTATCTAATAATCAGTATTATCTAAGAGTAAGTGTTATATTTATATGATTTAACTTCATCTGAATTCTCTTATCTTAAAGATGTGTGGCTGCATGCTTTATTCACTCAAAATTTTCAAGAATATCATGCCATATTAGTCGGTACGACTATGACCTAAAAGCCGGCAAAAATCTGCTATGTCAGGAGAAGACACGTACGCGTATTAAAATTTAATCATCATCAACAGTCGTGAATAACCCACTACTAGGGGGGCATAGGCATCACAATGTTGCAATTCTCCTCTTCGCACCATCCTATTCCTGCTATCTTTTTAAATAGTCTGCCAGTCTAAATCCAGTTGAGTCCAAAGCTTTTTTTTTGTTCGTCGTCGTTGTCCCATATCTTGGTTTAAGATAAATGTATAAAACAAAGTTTAGGTCTATACTTTACCTATATTCATCAACGACCCTCTTGGCTTCGTCAAGGCTCCTCTCAGAAGCGAAGAAGTTCAGAGGGTTTGTCATCAAAAGGAAATGCTTGGCACGTCCCGTGTACGTACTTTGATCCCATCTAGGCTTGTCCAAATTGATAGGGGCAGCCATAGCTTATTTTATCCTGGAACAAACCATTTATGTTAAAAAAATTAAGATCAAATTTTCTCCTTTCATTCCGTTCCGCTCATTTTTGGAGGGATACTTCGACGAAGTAGAATGGCAGAATGGTTATACTAAACGTATTGGTTTTACGGTGATTCAGGCCTAAGTCTCGACAAAAGATTCAAATTTTAAAGTCTGAAGGATGGGAAGGGTTTTCAGATTTTAAGTCGATCTGGTTCTTGCTGGGCAGGATCTCAGAACTGGTTTATAACAATGATTTAACTTCTCCGAGGGTTTTGGATCAGAGAATTTAAATAAAAATCCAAGTAGGGTCGACCAATAACTCGACTTTTGACTTTAGAGAAGATATACTTATAACGGATGAACAAACGGGATCAAAAAGGCAGGTAAATGATTGTAGGAAAGTAGGATTATTAAATAATTGCTTTATTATTGCAAGAGGAAAACAAGACAGATATTTTTTAAAAGGTTATTTCTAGTCGTTCCTCAAGTGTTTATTAAGCAATACCAAAAAGGCCTCAAAAACCAATCAACAATTTCACCCTCACACATCCCACATTACAGACACACACAAACACACACACACACATACACACAAACACACACACACACACACACAAACACACACACACCCTTACACACCCCCACCACTTACACACATAACCTTCACACACACCCTCACACAACCATACACAATTTTGTTTTTTATTTTATTTTTTGTAATTAGTTATTTAATTGTTTTAGTTATTTTTCTCTTTGTTTTCCGTTTTCAAACTTTTCTAAATTTAGTGTCAACTATTAGAATGCTTACCTGAAAATTATAAAAAACTAATTTCCTATGGAGGATCACTGACTCCCAAAACACAGGAATACCTAGTTTGGGAGGCAGAGGTTATAAAGTTTGTAAATTGTATCTTTGAATTTATGCATTGTGAATTGTTCGTGTTCTTTTAGTAAATAAATTATTATTATTATTATTATTAAAAAATAAGCATGAACAAAATACAATTATTAATACTATTATTCTGCACACTATCTTAATTAGCCATGCGGTTGTTAGACAATTAAAAATGTTTGTGTTTAACTTCTGATAAGGCCCATGGCTACAATCAATCAACAAACACGCTGGAAGACGACTAATGTCTTATCTTGTGTTTCATCATGAATAAATTATTAATGTGGAAGTTACACAAAATGTATGAAAAAGGCACATGGATTCATGAAGGCATATGAGGATCTGGGAATGATGGATGTTGGGTATGATTCAAGGTTCATCAAGTTTCCTTACAAAGCTAAGGCATACAGACACTCAAAACAATTTTCTATTAGTAATTGTGTCACCTCGAAGATTCTACAGCGATATAAGTATATTTAGCTAGGTAGAAAGGTGGTACTGGAGCATGAAATGACAATCAACTGTCAAAATTTTATGGGACTGTAGTTTTGTACTGCAGTAACAGCTGTGTTTTAATGAATAATGCGCAGTTCCAGAAGCACTCCAGCACCATCTGACTCTGATAACCTTATAAAACTTACCTAGGAAGTTTAGCCAATTTTAAGAGTGTAAAAGTCGTAAATCAATGAATATTTGCAGCAAGAAATATCGGCAATAATCGAAATTCAATAAACATGTTTAATATGAATTTTTAATATTAAAAATTATATATACATATTGAATGTTAGTTCTAGTAGAAATTTTAAAAAACTTTTTTTTAAGAATAATTGAAATATTCTTGTCATTGTCATAGACAGATCGATAGTCATTTTAACAGCAAAAAGTTTTCACGGACAAAAGCGGTATTATTTGATAATATTATGAAAAAATAATTATTTATTAATTTAGTGAGGATTTCAATAAATTTTATACGTATTTAGTTGCACACTTATCTACGCAACATTGAACTCAATTGCGAATATTTTTAAATAACTAAATTTTGTTAACTTCTGTAATTAATGTAAATTCAGCAAGTCTGCTAATTTTATGCAGTACATTTAAATTTACTTTTTTTATGTAAACAAATGCGTCAATGGATGACCGAAATGATTTCAGATTAAGGTTCCGTATTTATTTTGGGGGTCCGGTATCTTTAAAAAATTTACTTCCGGAAAAGTAAGAATATTTATTTTATTTTAACTTGGGGAAATGCAAACAGATTTCTACATCCAAGGGCACGCCGATCTGGCTAGAACTGGGGCAAATCGTGTTTCTCCCTACCGTATTACCAGAGACGCAAAGACGGCTGAGCGATATGCTTTCATTCATAACTTAAAAGTTTTGAACTTAGAATATGATAGAAAAAACATCACAGATTGAATAGTAATAATATTATCCTCCTCGCGGTCGCGTAAAAAAGATCGATTGGTAACCGATATCTTAATAAAATAATAATTAAATTAGGTAAGATAAGAGCGGATTTCTTACACTAAAGGCGCCCATTTACTATTGAGATAATGTTTAATCAATTAAAATCACGCAAAAAATATCATTACTGTTGGATAACATAAGCTATAGCCATAGGCAGCATTTTTTGATAGTAAAATCACAACAAGATAAACGAATCTTATCGAAAATTGTACGAAAATGCGAACAGGTTATCGATATTTTTACAACATTTAATTGAAAATCTATCGAAAAGTTTAAATAATTTTAATAATTGAACCAGTAGGCAAATTGCTCGATATTAAAAAATTTAATAATCACGTATCAATTAATCGCAATTCAATTTATTAAAATCGATACAGACATTCGGGGTGAATGTATTTTACTCTTTTGTATGTTAATTTTTCGTGCATTTTTACGTTAATCAATTTTAGCAGAGGAGTTAACAATATGTGTAGCTATCAATAACGTTGACCCGTGTCCTCTTATCAGTCAAATTTAATATGTATCTTGCTTCATAAAAAGAGTGTAATAAGCAGATACCTATTCAAATTGATGGAGGTTATTTGACAATATTCCTAGCATAGGCACATTTATTTTAAAGCCTACATAGGGTCAATATCGAGTGAAGAAGAGTAGAAATTGGGCAAAATAATTATTTTATGCACGGAATACGCTAAATACAATGAAAAAATTCTCACCTTTTCACGTATTAGAAAAAAATATTCTATATGCGCGCACGGTTTTCCTATGGCTTAAAAAGATTTGTTTTAAATACAGCAACGTGGTCACATTCTATTGACACTTTAACAGCAAATTTTTAACTACCGGATTATTTTGTACTTAAGGTTTAAATGTAGCGCCGCCGTGGTAGCGACTTGAATGAAGGGTGACGTAAAAATCAATCCATCGTTCGCACTTGGCATTGGTCGATATATTTAATTCTGGGTTACTAGCTTCTTGTTACTTTTATTATACTAATAATGAAACATAGATTTAGATTTACATTGATTTTTGATTCTTTACCTAAGTAATGAAATAAACTGAAATTATCTGGCAGGCCCTGTCTAAAAAAAAAATAATTGCAATTATTTTTATGCATCAGAACCATATCTTACAGCTCTTAAAAATATTTTACATATTTTTCAACAAAAACTTATTCTTAAACTCGGTTTTCATGAAGTAAAAAACGTGTTAAAATTTTTGAAAATATAATGAAACACATCTGAAAATATTATTTAAAATACCATTGAAATCATTTTTTACAGATGTAAATGTTTTAATAATTTTTTAACGTTTCGGTGCATGCATTGTAATTTTTTGGAAATTTCTACTGAGGAATCAAAATAAATAATTTGTATCCATTATCTATTCAGAATTGATTTTTTCTATATTTCTATTAAAATAATAGTATGATTTGATGATTGTGAAATTTTAGAAAGAATCTTGTTAAGTCGTTAATCTTTTGTTTAGCGTTATGAGCTGTCATAAACCGTAAAACGGACTTCTCGTAGGTTACGTCTTTGCTAGCAAAGACGATCCAAAAATAATTTTATTAATAAATAACCTTTTATAAAAGGTTTTACACACCTCCAGGATGTCGCTTCTTACTAGAAATGTTTTCCGTGCTCTGGCGCAGGTATACAATTTAAGTTTTATCTTTAAACATGTTTAATCGGCAATGTCGTTCCGAGACTGTTTCGTAACTCTGTTATTATGAATACTCGTTTCGCGGTTGTAGTGTGATAATAATTATTGTTTTTAATAAACAAAGTATCATTATCGTGTTCTTATTTGGTAATTGATATGCGTTCGGAGATATTTAATGTTTTGTAAAATGATTAACCTCACGTGATCTTTGCTAATAATATCTACTGCAGACAGACGGCATATCGCTTTATTCGCAATGCGTATTATCCTGTTGATTGCAATATGATGACCCTTGGCCTTGCAATGCTAAAACATGATACCTGCTGAACCATTTAAAACATTGTGTCAAATGTAATTATTTGTTAAAGTACAAACATTATTTAAATTTCGAAGTGATAGTATTTTTTTTAATTGCAGGGTTCTCAGCATGTGAGCAAAGGAGTTCATACAACTGGTGTGGTAAACAAGGACAAAAACGTATGTTTTGCTCCGCACGGTATCAGCACCCTGGTGAGAACACTAACTGTCTACTAATAACTCATAATTATTGTGATGAAGCAAGACTTAATATTATAAAACTATTTAATAGACTTATATAGTCCAAAATACGATTTAACAAAAGAGAATGTTATAATTTAAGCTTTGCATAGGCAGGTAGCATTAAATGCCAGTTTTTTTTTTCTACATACAGAAGTAGAGAGAAAAATCAAAGTAAAAGATTTTTTTGTTTGAAATCAAAGTTTTCTTATTCAAATGTGTAGTTAATTAAACCAGTTACTTTCTAGTTATCTCCTTTTTATAGTATTTGACTTTTAAGTTAGCTGTCATTATTAATTTCAACATTTTATTCTAAACATCTTGTTATTGACAAATGTTAAGCTTGCTTCATAACTTTGCATATAAACATTGTTTAAATATTATTTAAATTTAAGATTGGTACAATTATCAAAATTTTATAATTTATTAGAATTGGCCCCCAAAAAATACATATTATTTTACCTGTTTTTTTAAGTTATAGTATCAACTTCTTCTTGAAAGTCAACAGATCTGTAAGCTATGTTTTTGTTCCTGATGTACATGCATGCACCCATATGTATATGTTTATAAATAAAAATAAGTGTATGTGAGTAGATCACACCATTCTATTCTTCATATTATTTTAATTTGAAAAAAATTGTGTAGGATGTTCAAAGAAAATTAAAAGTAAATAGTGGAAAATTTTGTAAAAATATGTCATTTCAAAATTAGTTCACATAGTTTAATTTGTGGTTAAAACAAATCTTATTTAAAATTGTAACTTAAATGTATTCAAACATTCATATTATTAATGAATATGATGACCATTCAACTCATCTGTGCCCATGGCCTTATGTGTGTGTCCATTCAACAGAAATTGTTTTTTTGCTCACAAATGTATATGTATTGTATTAGTAGTCAAAGTAACTGTATATACACAGGTTTACCCAGACATAGCTCCATGTACAAAGATGAGTTGATTTAAGAAGTCATATCAAATTGGCAATGACAAAATTAGGTACATATAGAAACAATACACAATTTCACACATTGGTTCACACAATATTGACACTTCTAGTTAGAGAATAGGATGGTCCATAGTACAGCATGATTTTACACCTAACTTATTTGTTAGAATTAGTATAAGACCCTTTAACTATTGACGGTATCATGAAAATGCATGTTGGTGTCATAACTAGACAGGCATCATTAATTGGGTCCATTTGATACAAAAATGGGAATTTAATAAAACACATACAAACACAAGAATTGGCTACTAAGTGCATTTATTTAGACTTTGAAGTTTACAGGTATATTTGAGATTTTAATAGTTAAAGTTTCGACTTTTCTGTTCCTTTCAAGGTACAGTGTATCTGTGACCTTGGCTCTTGCAAAGATGCCGAAATGTTAACTAAACCGCAATGGAACAATCCGTTTGAAATAAGTTCTAATTAAATTTTGAGTATACACTGTTTAGGAAAAATGTTGTTTAACAAACAATTGTCAAGTTAAAGGGTTATGTGCAGCATGCAACCTTATTACAATGCCTTTGTGTTGTCCAAATGCATTGATAACTATAACAGGTCATTTAACATGTGGTAGCTTAAGTTTTGTTTGCAAAGTGAAGGCAATTTCTATGTGAGCTCTTAAATAAGCCCTTGCCATGGTGGAAGGGAGACACAGGAGGTCATACTGCATAGCGACCTCTCGCTTCCACTACATCACATATGCTTTAAGATATCTCTTAAGGCAGAAACTGAGCATTTAATTGAGATGTTACCCAAAGTGTCTCAAACAATATATCAGCTGATGTTTAAGTATGGTGTATTTATTACAAACTTGTTTTACTCAGGTAAGTTTAAACCTGTAGGATAGGCAGAAAATATTTTACACACTTTTATGAATCAATAAAAATATTTAGGTTCAAATAAAATTGTTCTCTACTTAATTGAAAATAAAGCTGTTTTTGATTTATCAATTATAACTGAACTAATAAAATACAAAATAAAAACAATAAAGAAAA
The DNA here is from genome assembly GCF_003590095.1 of Trichoplusia ni. Taxonomy (NCBI): domain Eukaryota; kingdom Metazoa; phylum Arthropoda; class Insecta; order Lepidoptera; family Noctuidae; genus Trichoplusia; species Trichoplusia ni. The sequence continues at coordinate 775,025 of NC_039483.1, forward strand.
ATAAGTGATTTTAAGATGCAGCTCCATTTACATGAAGTTTCAACTTACAGTAGCTATTTATCAAAAGTCAACAGTCTATTGAGAAATGATAGATAAAGTCTATGACACCTTGACCTCCAACCTTCAATGTTATCAGTTTAGTCAGCAGCTGTAAATCCTTGTGATTGTTTCATAGTCTTGTTAATTATTATTAACATGTAATTACGCTTTAGTCTCGTGGATAAGACGTAAGATATCTATTGTATATCAAAATGTATGATAATGTTCGTTTATCATGATTGTATAATGTATGTTTGTATTCTGACTATATATTATGTTGAGCTTAAGTCGTAGTCTGTCTCCTTTTCTTGCCATTGGATAATGATATTTTTTTGACATAGGTATATATACATAGGTATTTGATATAGACATAGGAAAATTAATGAAAGTAATAATCTCCCAATGACAATTTCAGGCATATTGAGAAATCACACGATAAATTTATATGAAAAATAATTGTATGTTATTGATGACTTTATTCAAGAAGTCTTTAATAGGGAATTTGATTAATACGTCTATCAAAGTTTAGATAAGTGACAAGAATATCACACAAATAATAGAAACACAATGACTCATTTTTTAAGTATTTATTGTCAAAATATTACGATAAACTTTAGTTTAAATTAACTTCCCTCTAGAAGAGGCAGTCAAGAGTGGCACAATTGAAATATAGCATTATATAACATTAAGTTTTACAGCTAGCCCTAGGCACTATTACTCAGTCAACAGTATGCTATCATAGCATGTTCTATAATATGTATCTATGTGTAGCAATCGAACTCGACGGAGGGCCGCATCAAGTGCACGCTGATCCCCGGAGATGGAGTCGGCCCCGAGCTAGTATACTCCGTACAGGAAGTCTTTAAGGTATGCTTTATTATTGTTTGTTAAGCCTGTAATACAGCGAATTACAAAAAGTTTGTTATTTTTTTATTTAATACTGCTTATCCAAAAAATACCATGTAAGCAATGATGTTATAGTATAAAGAGGTAGATAAGTTACTTGCGCCTAAAAAGCGGCGCCGTAAAACTGGGCTAATTAGCACACTCGAGGTTAGTCTCGTGAAAGCATCGGCAACGATGACAGTGTCATTTGTTCCGCGAAATTTCTATAAAAATGCCGTCATGTGTGATGCGACACTGTACAAATTACACAAGTAAGACTTCCAAAAGTCTAGGGAGGACATATAATGCTTAAGTATTAATTTTGAATTGATTTGCTTTCATATTGTTTAGGAAATCCAAAATATTAGCATATATTTTATCATAAAAAAATCGAGTTGGACAGCTGTCAAGATTATAAAAAGTAAAAGACAGGACATTTCCTAGATAGTGCCTACTCATATGCTTACATCAACCACGAAACGAATTAATAAGTTTGATATTATTTTTAAAGGTTTCCGGCAAATGAATTAAGGGGTAACCAATGGATAAATTTAACAACATCCGCTATCTATAATATTAACTGGTCTTCTAGTAAATGTGCAATTCCTGAAGATGAATCTGATACTTCAGACAGAGCCAAATTACTTGAGATAACACTGCACAGGACAATGTTGATGTTATATATTATGCTATTTGTGAAAATTCTTAAAGATGAATATTCAACCGATTCTATAAAACAAATAGTGGGTTACATTTCAGGATGGATAGCAAGAAAATTAACTAATGGCCTAAGATGCGAAATTTGTATTAACACTTTATTTTCTTGTGAAAAATTGTGGTACCACAAATTAATATCAATCAAAGACATGGGTAGCCAATGTTACTCGACCGAATATGTATTCATTATTAGCTTGAAATCGGAAAATATATTAAAATCTCACATAAAAGAGGACGGTTTATATTTTACTACATACAAAGAAATTGATGTTGTTAAAAATAACATTTTAAAATCTTTAATTAACTCAAATGTTTTTAGTAATCTGCACTTTCATGCGATGACACAGCCACCAACTTTTAATCATCGCTTACATTTAATTAAAGCAATAATAGAAAAATATGTTAACGTCCGTCTTCACTTTGCGCATAAAAACAACCCCGACCTGAAGAAACTATCAAAAAGACAAAAAAAAACACAAACTTAATTTGTTTGAAGGTAATTAGAAGTAAATGAAAATAAAGTATTTTTAAAAGTATTTGTCCTTAGCTGTTTTATTTCTTAAAAGAATAGCAAGCAGAGTTAATTTTAGACATATCAAATCTGCTTACTAAGCCATAGGCATCAAACCATTTTATGTCTGTTCTGTGAAATTTAATTGATTAATCTATGAAGTTAGTCGTGATATCGCAACGACACTGCGAAACATATATTCGTCTTGTTTACACTCTTGCTTGTAAGCATGCTATCTTTTTCACACATTACAAGCTTGTCAAGTTAACTGTGCCCAAGCGGCTATATAAAATCATCAACTCGGAAGCCGATATAATTCGATGGCATAATATCGTATAATGTTGTGTGTTTGTAAATATAAGTAGGTACGTACGCCGCGGACAATTCTTGACATCGCATTAGTACTGACATAACATATCTACCTCTTTTTATAATATAACATCATTGCATGTAAGTATGTTTGTATCTTTTCATTTGTCGGCGAAACAAAAATAGCTGTGACCCTGATTGCTATTACAGGCGGCAAACATTCCCGTGGACTTCGAGTCGTTCTTCTTCTCAGAGGTGAACCCCACGCTGAGCGCACCTCTAGAGGATGTGGTCAACTCTATTGCTAGGAACAAGATCTGTATCAAGGTATGTTTGTAGTAGATAGCATATAAATGTTGTAAGTTACCCTTAACATGTAATAGTTATACCCTTAGTATGTTAAGATTATTGAGTCCTTATAAAAGAAATGTTAGAAAGGAGGTTTTAGATAAGCCACATAATATTTTAATTTGGAATAATACAGTAATGTAATATATTTAGTTTTTTATGATACTGTCATTTTTTTATGTTGATACCACATTATTATATTAATTATTGAAACCATTTTACGGGACAGACGAAAAATCAGGACAGGACCTAATTACTGGTTATTTAAATAAGGCTAAAATATATCCAGATTATCAGTACAGTTTACAGCTGCGGAAAAAAAACATCGCGTTTTACCAATACACAGACGTCTGCAATGCATTTTTGGAACCCAAAAAATAAAAAATGCATAAAATCATTTTCCTGTCTACTTCCAGGGTATCCTAGCTACCCCAGACTTCTCGCACACGGGCGAGCTACAAACACTGAACATGAAGCTTCGTAACGCGCTCGACTTGTACGCGAACGTGGTTCACGTGAAGTCGCTGCCGAACGTCAAGTGCCGCCATCACGACGTGGACTGTATCATCATACGAGAGCAGACCGAGGGCGAGTACTCCGCGCTTGAACACGAGGGTGTGCCTGGTGAGTACTCTGTGACTGTAACCAAATCATTTCATCATCATCATTCAGCCGAAAGACGTTCACAGCTCGACTTAGGCCATCCTCAAAAAGGGGGGTCTGCCATAGCCGCAAAGCTTCTTTTAAAAAAAAAAAACGACTCCCGCAGTAAGAAGCCGAGTGGTTGTGGACCAAACCCACAAAACGCGACTTTCGATCCCTGCGTACCGTACGAATAGCTTTTGTATGTTCCACGAATGCTTGTGCTCAGTCTGGGAGTCTTTGTCCATGTAACTTGAATGTTTGTCAAACCCCCTGCGATACAAGGATTAAATTTCTTAATGCGGGAGTCGTGTTTCTTTTTTTTTTTCAAGGTGTAATGATTTACTTACGCATATTTGTCGCTTATGATAAAGGGCTCCGATTGATTCCGAAAGTAGAGGCAATACCGACCAATAAAAGTTCATTAGATCAAATTCATGAAAGATATTTAAATAAAAACAATCGTTGCAAAAAGTCACGTAAAATGGGCATTACAAGTTTCCTATTTTTCATATTATTTCTCCTTTCAAGGTGTCGTGGAGTGTTTGAAGATCATCACAGCGGCGAAGTCCGAGCGTATCGCTAAGTTCGCGTTCGACTACGCCGTTAAGATGGGCCGCAAGAAGGTGACCGCCGTACACAAGGCCAACATCATGAAGCTTGGCGATGGACTGTTCTTACGTAGTTGTGAAGAGGTATGGGGTTCAATGTGTATTAAATATTGGTTTAAATATATATTATGTTGATATAGGGTATATAGTATGATAGTAGAGTAGAGTATAGTATGATATAGGGTTTCTAAAATGAAGCGAATGTTGTTGAATCGAGCGCGTATGGATATATTTTTAATAATTTTTTTTAGTGCCTATTGCGCATATAAATGTATGATAATGTAGGTACATTATTTGATCTTTTTATATGATAATATGATAGTACTTTTTTGTGTCTAAAAGGTGAAAACGGATTTTTACTAAGGCTTCGCTGTGTGACCGTCCGTCTGTTACCAGGCTGTATCTAATATACCGCGATAAACAGACTATAAAAAATATCAGAGATGATGTACATATTTCCGTAGATGCTATAACAACCAAATACTATAATAGAAATTGAGGATAAGCAGCGGTGGAAACGGTAAAAAAATGTTACAATCCTAATATTAAACCAACAATAATTAACAAAACCCCCTTTTAATTTCCAGATGGCGAAACTGTACCCCCGCATCCAATTCGAGAAGATGATCGTGGACAACTGCACGATGCAGATGGTGTCGAACCCGAACCAGTTCGACGTGATGGTGACCCCCAACCTGTACGGCAACATCGTGGACAACCTCGCCAGCGGCCTGGTGGGTGGCGCCGGTGTGGTTGCCGGAGCCTCGTATAGCGCCGAGTGCGCTGTGTTCGAACAGGTGAGCGGCGAGAACAGGACAAAAATATGGGTTAAAAAATGAATGTTGCCGAGATTTTGGCAGTGCACAACCTTTAAAAAACGAATAAACATCTAGACTGACGAAAAAATAAATAAATATGATGTATCAAAACGTAATGACTGTGTGGATCAATATAGGTAATATGGGGAAAAATTAGGGGTTTCTCAATTTTTAAATCGAGTAATTATGTACCTAAATGCAGCATCTTATTCACGTTTCGAATCACAATCGATAAAAAATGTACAAAACAAAAGAGTCATGTCATGTTCAAATCGGGTTTACGCATGTCTTAACATTTAAAACACCGTTTTACCTAACCATTACCAAAAATATTGTACATCCTTAAACGTCGTGTCCCCACAGGGCGCCCGCCACATCTTCTCTGGCGCGGTGGGTAAGAACATCGCCAACCCCACGGCCATGCTGCTCTGCTCCGCCAACCTGCTGGCACACGTCAACCTGCACCCGTACTCCCGCCAGATCAAGAACGCCATCAACAAGTACGTATTCATTTCATAATTAAATACTTTTTGCTAAGTCACCTTTTTTTAAAGCCTATTCAAACCATACCAGCTGAGTGATATTCCAAAGATCTGCAACCAGTTTACGTTGGTCCTGTGGGTCCTTGTAAGTTCTGAACTTGTGGACTAGGTCAGTCGAGCCAGTCAAATTATTGAAACACAATCGAACTCATTGTTGTGCTAGGGGAGCAAAAAATCTTGAAATCTAAAGTCTAGATAAACAATAAAATATGGCACTCAGTTTTTGCTTGTAACTTAGTATAATTGATCATTGTACCTAAAATTACCACCTGTAACTACATTATGGAAGCAATAAAGTATTGAGTATTGAGGTATTTTACAAATCAAATTGTGTTAATGTTTCTGACCATTCATGCCGATTCCCATTTAACTAATTAGCAACAAATTTCGCTGACAGACCGACCTGTTCGTTATAGTCGTGAGTTTTGCTCCAGTATTAATGTCACTTTTAAACTTCCAGAGTTCTGACGGACGGCAAAGTAAGGACAAAGGACCTCGGAGGCCAGTCTACCACAAAAGACTTCACCAACGCAGTCATCCACTGCCTCGCCTAAACGACTAGTTTAACTAGTCAATAGTTTCCCATTGACTAGTTGCATAGTCAAGTTTCCCAATGACTAGTTACCTAGTGACATCCTGTAACATCAAACTAAACATACCTAAGCGTAAATTATTTCTACTTAATTATATTTATTGTAACATCGATCTGTGAATCATAGTGAAATTAAATATACAATTCAGTATTTATTTTTAAGTATTTATGTAGATAAAATCTGTTGGAAATGTAAATACGAAAAATAAAAAGAGAAAATCAATGTATTCATGCAGTTTTATTTGTTGAATTTGAGTGTACTATACCCACGCATTGCTCATGCCTTTGGCCGCCATTTTCGTGACGTCATTCGACAAAACATTTTTATCTTTTTTTTAATGCTACTTTTAAAGTCAGGATTACGTCACGTTACCGTTAATATGCCAAAGTTCTAGAGCATCAGTAATTTGAGAGAATCAGAATGTCTAGTTGAGTCTCATTTCGAAAGTAATCTTCAACTTTTATACAATGGCAATACCTAGTAATCGATTTGATGAGTGTACTTTATATCGATTAATTAAATCGTAAATGTTTTTTCGATTATCGATACATTTATACATTGCTTTCGGCTAGAAGTGGTCTTCATGGTGATCGTGGTGTAAAGCTCTCGCAACCGCTAGTTTCGCTATTCTCTCTGAAATGTTGTATTTTAGGGCGTTTGGCGCCACCTGGAGGATAAACGTTAAAGTTAAAATACACAGTTAATTTCTACTTTCTGAGCATTCAATGAAATGACAGACGCAGGGCGAAGTTTAAAATAAATATTTAAGAAGTATTGCCAGGCCAGCGGGATTGTCCAAAATAGTTACCGCGACACAGGGCAAAGCGGAGGAATATGGGTGGGTTTTATTCTCTCCGCCAAAGCGTGAGGAGTCATTTGACGAATGGGTACTTGTACATACCCATATAAAAAAAACTACTCTCGAACAAAAAGTTATAAAGTAAAATTGAAACAACTCAATTAACTCAAACACATTTAAAGTATGTACCGAAAAAAAAATGTTTTACATGTACTGTATTTCGTTAGCCATAACAGTTTTCCAACTAACCTTTCCTGGTTTCCTGTACCATTCCTCCTGTGATTGCCTCCTGTAGCATTTGAAGGTGGGCATTTTGGCCATAGTCTTGATCCGTGGTAATAGTTCTTCTAACGGCTTGGATTTACCTCGCTGAAACACGAAACATTTTGAATAAAATCAATTTGGTAACATGAGCATAACTTTTTTAACGACTCCCGCATCTTTGTGCCACAGGGGTTTCGTAAACATACAATGTTAGGGTACAATGGCGGTCTTATCGCTAAAAGCGATATCTTCCAGACAACCTTTGGATGGGCAGGAAAATTATCAGTATAATATATACAGAGGTAGATCATGGTGTACTATTTTTAAAAACATATAAATGTATACACAAACATACATAAAACAGATATAAGAAATAAAATGAATGAATGAATGCGGTTGTGTTAAGGACAACTATAATTGTAACAATGATCATCTTTTTACATTTTACATAATAATAATTTCAATTGCTGATCCATTTACTTATATGTTATAACTTACAGTTCTTAAAAAACGTTATTCTGTTACTTATTTCAATAACGCTTTGCAATAGACGCTGAATAATTTTGAACTCACTTACTCATTGATAAAGAACAATTTACCTTAATCGGCGGCGGGGGGTACACCTTCTTTTTCATGGCTATTTGGCTAATATACTCCATGTGCCGCTTCCACTCTGAATCCGACCAGCCCTTCTTCCTTCTTAAGTTGGTCTCCTGTTTCTTGAGGTCTACTACACAGTCGGCTAGCTTCGTATATATCGTGGCGTTAGATGCCTCAATTGTGCGATCGACACGCTCCAGTCGCTCTTGACTAAACTTATTTTTGTATGTCCTTTTCAAGATTATTAAACGTCTAGAACATAATGCGCACTCGCTAAATGCTTCTTCGCAATGCGCTAACAGGCGCGTTGATTATGCTTTTTCCTTAAGTGGCATAATTTTTATAATTAGGGATGTATATTATAGGTAGTAACTAGTCTAAATATCTGTGAACGCTCATAATGCAAGATGTACATACAAAAAACAAACGTAAGCATATTTGCGGTATTTTTAACCGACTTCAAAACGGAGGAGTTGTAGTTTGTCTGTTTACGGTTTTTATTATGTTTGTTACCTCAGAAGTTAGGACTAAATAGACCGATTTCCGACCAATTTCATCAAGTTTGGCTCAGCAGTTTTTTATTTGAAGTCGGTTGTTGAATCAGTGTAATTGATTTGGCTATGATTGAGCTTAATAAATCAAATGATAACCATCGGAGCGAAGTAAAGTAATAATTACATAGATGTTAATCAATTTGTTGTAAATCTTGGTAAATCATCCTACCTTAGAAACGGCCAAGCTATATCACTATTTTTGTGGCAAAGACGTCCGGATATGGCAGACTTCCTGGTTCCAGACAACTTACTCACTTCGGGCATGCCTTCACCTAACTCCACAAAATACTTTCTCGGCGCGCTCAGCAAGTTTAACCTCTTTGGTATTTTGTACGGAAACGTGGCTGTGGGCGGTTCATATTTGACCGGAGACATCGTCGCTAGCTGTTAAGAGAGTTACACAAAGATGGGATACGGGTATTCAGGCATTACATGGTTATTTTAAACTTCTATTTCACTTTATTTCTCCTCTCTCGAGTTTGTGCCATGACTGACAGACGAATATGTTTATTTTGACGGCGAGTCCCTGACATTTTGTTTAGTTCTTAAAACTTCCGAAAGGTTTCCGTTTGTGAGACGGATCTTTTTGATACACAATCACACCTACAAGAATGCAGCTACTTTTGGCTCCATTCGGCTTGAACTTATGGAATTCATTTGGTTGCCATAAAAGAAGATAAGAGGCTACATGTTGGTCACAGACCCTTATTCATAAAGTTTCCTGCACTTCTAGCATCAGAAAAGCTTTCAGACCGATACTTAGAAGATTTTACCAAATACATAAATCCTGTATTGCAGCTTCTTAACAGAAAAATGCAATTTATACCTACCTTATGTCGTTATCATTGAGTTCAAATCGAAAAACCTGGGTAGTGGGTACTATAAATAAAAATGCTCACGGACAGTGCGTGTGTTTATTTAAATTTTTACGTCACTAAACTACTATGTAATGTTTTAAAAGACTATACTATTACTACATGCTTCACATTCATAAGGCTGGTGTGTTGTGTTGGTCGTTCCGTGGGTTTGTGGTGGTTTAATCCTGCGGCTGTAAATTTCTCGGAGCGGCTAGCTTTTTAGTCCTTTCTGTCAGTACGTATTTCAATGCACTTGGAGCGACCTGAGAAGCAAAATAATAGTATTTAATGTGATTAAATTATTTATTCTGCAAGTCGTTTATGTACGGTCTGTTTTGAGATACACATTAATTTTAGGGCATAAAGAAAGAAAAGTAAGTATGAAAAAAGATGTCCGATCTCAGACTTGAGATATGGTTTCATGAGAATCGGTCAAGCCATTTCGGAGGAGTTTAATATCGTACATCGTGGCACGAGAATTTTATGTATTAGATACACTTTTCTTTGGGCTCAATGCCTAGACATTTCCTCTGACTACCACAAGAATAAACGTCGAAACAAACTCGAGGATCACTGTTCCTTTTTAAGTACAGATACAAAAAGAACAAAGAAGGTTGTTACGAACCTTTTCAGGGTTTCTGTACCAGTTCTCTTGCGACATCCTCTTGTAGCACTTGAAGTCAGGCCGTGATGCCATCGCCGTGATGCGAGGCATTAGCACTTCCAGGGGCACTGACTTGCCTCTCTGAAATGAGACAGTTTTTATTAGAAAAGAGGTTTGGAGACCATGCGGAACTTGAACATATGCTTAAGCTAGTTACTTGGTGTCGACTAGCAAAAGTGCATGAAGGGAATATTGAAGAAGAGTTTAAGAATCAGTCAATGGTAGGTAATGCGTTTTGCTAATAATTGCCACTGGTATTGAAAGATTTTATCATTTTTTTCATACACACAGACAAGGTAATTAGTAATTCCGTGCATGGTAATGGCAGCTATTACAAAATCAACAAGTAGGTAAGGACTGTAAGCAACACTTAAAGCATATCTGATATCAGTGATATCCAAATGAATATAAAGTGTCACTATCAATATTTGGTTATACAAACAAATTTATACCTTAACAGGAGGCGGTTTAAACTCCTTTTTGGGCGCAGCTACTTGTCCTATATAATCCATATGTTTCTTCCACTCGCTTTCCGTCCAGCCGCGCTTTTTCTTGACTTCTTTAGCGTCTTGTTTCTTGAGATCTATCACACAGTTCGCAAGTTTGGTATAAAGTGTGGCGTTGGCGAACTCAATCATACGATCGATGCGCTCAAGGCGTTCGCTGCTGAATCTGTTCTTGTATTGCTTCTTTATTATCACTAAACGCCTGATAAAATTAAAAACGATTATATCACTACATGTCTAGCAGTAACAAGGTGGTAAAAAGTTGTAAACATTGACATGCGTTTTGGCTCAAAATTCTTATTAGGTACATTGTGTAACTAGGAGGTTTAAACATAATAACTGTCGGACTGAGACTGGTTAGACACGTCAGGACTCTAGCTGTGTTACAACACGGATGGGCAATCCGGGTACATAGCAGCATCCAGTTGTTACATAGGCCTCACAAAAAAAAATTAAAGATCCCTGTTCCCAAGTTTTAAACAGAGAAAACATAACCACTCATTTCATCCAATGATATTGTTAAACTTCGACGGCTCACTGACACTATTTCTCATAGTTCCATATCCCTGACTTCAACCTTCACTCACCGTATCCAGGGCCAAGCTATATCATTGACTCGATCGGAAGTGGTCCCCGCGAGCGCTGACTTCCTGATGCCGGTGGGAGTGTACGCCGGCATGCCCTCCATGGTCTCATAGCAGTACCGGCGAGGCACGCTAAGGGCATTCAACCTCCTAGTAATCTTATATGGAAAGGTGTTTGTCGGCAGATCGTATTTAAGTTTCGCCATTTTGATAGCTAGCCGGTCAGAGAGAGTTACATTTGTGTTTTGTGGTTAGGATTACATTTTTATTTATTACAGACTATTTATTGTTACGTAACATTAGTTGGACATTACAGCGCACTGTGTTAGGTGTGACGTTGGATGCCGTGTTTTGACGTAGGCGTTTTTTTATTTTTTTTTTGTTTTATGAAAAGGTTGTATCTGTAGAGGTTCTATATGGGTTCGAGGTTGCAAATGCCACACAAACCATCGATTTCTGTTTGTATCTCTTATGTTTTACTTAATATCCTAATGCAAAGAACCACAGGTCTAACTTTTAGAGGCCTAGTCGAGAACTTTTAAATGTGTGGGACCATTATTATTACTGCTATTTCTATTCGGCACAGTGACGAATGCTTAGTCGGTTTTCATGAATAAATTTGCTAAATATAAATTATACACAACGTCGTTTTATAAACGCCATGTTTTATAACATTCTAGTGCATTGCGGCTTCTTCAAAATCATAACACATAACTATATGGTAATATTCTCATTATCAAAACATCCCTAACACTTGAACGAGAAAAGGCTAAGTTGAGATAGTTTTGAAGACAGAAGTGACAGAAATAAAACAACACATATCTTCATGGAAAACGTTTGTATTAGATTCTTAATACAATATCGATCTCATATAACTTAACGCAATACTGTTCTCAAAACAAACATTTCATTCTTACATCACATCTGTTTCACCTATAAACGAGTTGTGAATCACCATAAACCAATGGAGACCTTACATGTTATAAAAAAAGCAAAAAAATAAGAAAATATTTATGCATTACCAAACTAATAAGTCACAAACACTTCTACTAAAATGTTGCCAGAATCTTGTACCATTTATGTGCTTTCGTTAACACAAATGCAAATTGTTTAAAATGCTTTTAATGGCAGTAGTAGTAAGACAAATCAGATTCAATCCAGATCAAGGTTCAAAATTACTACTCTAGTTTTTTTAATCTGGCAACATTGAATATTCAAGCGGTATAATGCAAAGTACGCCTTAACCAAGGTGATAGATAATATTGCAGAAATTAAAATCATAAAATAAAAGCTTTGAGTTACGTACAATTTTATAGGTGAAATCCAATCTTTATGTGTAAGTTATTAAAGATAGGCACACATTATTTACTTTAGAAATACATCAATTTATTTGTTCTTCATGTTCAACTATTTTTTTATAAAAAAAGTCAACAATGTGTGCCACTTCTTTAACCAATTAATGTATGGCGCCAAAACATATGAAGGCCCATACAATCAAATAAATATTAAATTTAAAAGTTCTTCTCAAAATGCATAACAATGCTTCATAATTTTCAAAAAACAGTTACAGTGGATAAAAGCACCCAAAATTAATAACAAGTTTCAAGATATATAAGAATACTAGCTGCGCCCCGTTGTGTTACCCACGGACAAAAACTACAAGTATAGTAGATTTCAAAATTCTACCAAAAATACGTATTACAAGATCTCTTATTATTTGTATATGGCAAGATATGTTTACACAATTGCTTCACTGGTAACATTATTTTAATAAAAGTTTATTAAAATATAATATTACTTATTATTCTATAAGGTGTCTTTATAAAGATTCGTACATTGTTTTGTATTATTACCGAGCTTTATCAAACTGAGTTTACCATTGGTTTTCAAATTTCTGTCTCCATATCTAATTTAATCACTTTATTGTCTATCATTCCTTAAAACAACATATTAATATTGAATAACATATACCAATTATAATATCATTTAATGAAAGGGACGTTGACTGCATTTTCACATCCTCTAAAAGGTTTCATAATCCCATTTTGCATAATAAATAATTTCATTTCAACATATTAGACTCTTATTTACGTATTCAAATACTTGTAACGATTTTTAAATATCATATGACGTCACTAACCGATACAAACAAAACAGCCAGTTTAATACGCGACATTACGAAAAGCTCGGCGCAGAGGTCGCCACAAGCACTTACAGTAAACAAATCGCCATATTTCACAATCTCGTATGTCTATCGTACCGAAATATTTAAATGTAAAGTATGTAGTATTCACTATTCTGTCAAGCTATATTAGCATTTTCATTACCTTTGTAAATAACTATACATTATGGCATCCTACGTCATTTAAAAGTGTCTGATCAGCGGCCTATATTACTCCAAACCGCCATTACTGTATGTGCTAGTGTTGCACTCTGGTGATTTAACATTGCAGTAAATTATCCCCTATCAAAAACGGTCAACATCCCCGATTACAGAAAACATATTTCATCATTAAAAAAACTTAACAAATCCAACAATAAATAAAGTAATCTTGTAATACGTATCACTTGGCGTCGGGCGCGTCGTGTCCGCCGGCCTCTAGACCTTTGGCAGTCCTTCCGTATAGATCAGCGGTTGAGACGATTGCGGGCTGCGGCGACTCTCCGCTTGGGGTGACGTCTTCTTCCAGCATTTTCTTGTGCTTTCGTCGGTTGATAAAGCTGGAAATATATTTGTAAGTAAAATTGCTGCTATAGTAATAGTTGCGGTTTGGTATCCTGAACAATTTTTACTAGTTATTTTTTTATCTGATGCTTCGGAGAGAAGCCTTTTGACAGCGTGGGAATATTTCGACTTGGATTTAAAAAAGAGTTTTTTGCCTGTAGTTGGTCAATAAAAACTGATTGAGTAGAATTATAATGGAGATAATTAAAAAAATATGATATCAGAATTCAAGTTTAAAATTATGAAAATTGACTTTAAGAGTTTTATACATGTCTATATAGTTTATAATTCAGGACACTTAAGTTAACAAAATTAAGTCATGCATGCCAAAGGTTAGAAAGAAAAGAACAGAAAAGTTAAGGAAAACAAAGTATTATTACTTATTTATAAATGTAAGAGAGCTCTGATTACAATTTTATTTAGTTATTTTTTTTGCATTTCTTTTTGAGATTTCCGTAATCGTTCAACCCGATTGTAATGCAAAATATTGTTTTTATAATTCGTTGTTGAAAGGTTGCAGAGCAAATACTACAGCAATCCTAAACTATACCAAGTATTAGGTGTTTTTTGTTCTCTTGTAACATTTATAAATAAGTATATAACGTGAAGTATTTACAATATTGCGTTTTCACTCGGCCAGTTATTACAAACATACCCCGTAACTTTATTTGTACACGCGTTAAATTAACGCAACGGGGCAATGTTTATAAATGCTGTTTAATTTTGGTATGTGTTACGGTAGGTAGGTATGTGTTTTTTAATCAGTACTATTCTTTTTAAAGAATAATTCCTCATAGTGCTAATGTCTGAAAATAATGTCTAAATTAAGACATTTATCGAGGCAATTTATATAACTATACGGTACATATTTTAGGGAGTGGAGAGAATACGTGCAAAAACCGTGTTCCCTTTAAAAATATTGTAGCAGTACTAATGCTCTTACGCTCTGGAACTATGGTTAATGTTTGTGGAAACTCCGTGACACATAGATACAAATCCTTAGAACGGGATTCGTATAAAATACTAGGTACAAATATATGAAAACAAAAAAAAAATCACCTCATCAGAATATCTAAATGCCAGATAAACAAGTAAGCAACTGTTTTTATTAAAATTAAACAGCATTTATTTCCTACACATAAACAAAAAAGTATCTAGAGGCTATACGTGAATATTAGTGAAAACCAAGACACACTGTGCCTTTACACATGCAATCTAAAATAACATTTGCATTAAGTATCAATTTAAAGGAAATCTGACTGAAAATAACCAATACTATCAGCATGCACTTGATACCCCGTTACCGTAAATACGCATATCAAGTCTATTTTTTTTAGATCCGTTTCTATTTTAAATTAAACTCCTCAACCAGTATTAAGTATCATATAATTACATCTGTGAAATTTGAGTCCTAAGCATTAACTTTCAATAATATATTGAGTTGATTAACGCCAATTTTCATTTATCAATTGTTGCAATCATAAACTTTTTTATTTACAAATGAAACACAAAACTTTCAAAAAGTTTTTTTATCATGCTGCCATACCGAAAACCTTTGTTCCAAAACCAGTAATACGAAAATTAAATAAGCCTTTCTACAGCATTCTACATCTAAAAGCCAAGCATAACACGCGTCCACAATGGATATCTCGGAACCCAACACCTCAACCCTCACAAAGCCTTTACAATTGACGATAACATACCTCCCATACTGTCACGACATAACCGTGAATGACGATGATGTATTTTTATATGGAAATAAAAAAAATATACTTCATTTAATTTAAATTCGATTTTTTTAGAATAATTAGTCTTTTTTGGCCTGTATTGTATTAGTATGAAATGAGTACTAATGCTGGAAATGTCCTTTCGAATGTAAAGGAATTATCTCGCTGAAATATAAAATTATACATTTACTTGCAGTATCGAAAAATGAAGTCAACATTCGTTCTAAAAACCCCTATAACTTTGGCCTGCATTGTATACAAAGGTACCACATGAAAACATAACAACATATACCCATTTTTTCTTGCAAATGTTTAGACCCAAATGATGTTCTTGAATAAAATCTCATGTGATAATCCCATAATGCTATCGATCATACATTGTAAACTCGTTTCTCCTTATATATATACAAAGATATAGCAATTTCTGTATTCGATAAAAATGACACTATTTATATTCGGATTATTATTAGATGCCATAAAATACCATTTGTAGTGGGAAAGTAGTATATGGACGATTTTAAGTTAAAATAACGAAGGTTTTTGCTGACAAACATTTTCACTTTTTTTTTCATCTATCAACTATTTGACGAATATGCAAGTTATTCAAGGACTATTTAAAAAAAATATTAACTTTTAACATTGCTATATCTAAGTACATATTTGATGCAATTAAACATTTAAAGACGACAATACTACTATAATAAGTATGGAAACTAATGATTATAAGTTTAACCCAAGAAATATACTATTTAAGCCGAGATAAACAAACGTGATTAATTTAGCTTACAGTTTTATTTTGAGCCTTATAAGTAAAGTAATAGAGTGTTTAATCTTATTTGTGAACACACTGGTGGTTACATGATTCTACTTGCTGCACAATTATTCATTTACGTAATGGTATGCAATGAGTAAAAATAATATACCAAAAGTAAGTGATAGAAAGATAATAATATATCATCATCATCATCTCAGCCTATCGCCGTCCACTGCTGAACGTAGAATTTAGAATAATATATAGTGACAAGAATAAGCTAAGTTTATTTATCTCAGCCGATTTTACATTAGAATCGAATCATGAAGTTTTAAGTGCTTTATAATTAAGTTTCAATCACTGTTCATGAAATGCTGATCCACAAAATAACTTTCGAACAAATATTATTAATTGATTGGTCCTTAGAGGACAACTTCAATATTTAAAAACGAGGTTCATACATTTGTCAAACTTCATAATACGGTCCATTCGATTTTAAACCTAATTACTATAATTTTATGGCAAGCTTAGAACGAAAATATGGGTATGAAAGGGATGGAAGACTCACCAAGCTTTAATTTTCTGGTAAATGTAGATACAGGTCATAGGTATCGGCGTCATAATGGCGGCCGATACGGGCACCACTGGAAAATTATAATTAATAAATTAACTTATGATTATGTGGCCGAGTGGTATACAGGTTATGGTGGACCATTATCTGATCGAAAACGCAGCGCCATTTGCAAGGTGAGCTTTAGCACTCAGCTGAAATATCAATGTAATGCATGCAGTTCTTTTTTTACAAGACACTTCAAAATGGAGGAGGTATCGTCGGTATTTTTTGTTTGTAAAGTAGTTTTCTTCCACTTAATGTGAATATTATTATAAAAAAAGAGAAAACACTAAGCTAGTACTACAGTAGTCTTTTTTTGAAATCAACTTTATGTTTTTGTGGCAAAAACAAACTTGTTCCGTATATTGTCCTACTCCTTTAAAGCTTTTCACTCCGAACAAGCATTCGTGGAACACTCAAATGCTTGTTCTACGCGGAGATTAAACCCACGATTCGTCGTGCACACCTGGTTTGGCGTGGCAACACTACCACTCTGTTATCCGTGTAATCAAAACCTTTCACCGTTAACTCGTTATTCAAGACCAGTTCTAGGTATATTTAAGGCTATATTTACCAGTGGTAAGGTCAGCTAGCGGCTGTCCGAGCGAGTACCGCAGCAGGAAGATGGCGATGCCGGTGTTCTGTATGCCGGTCTCGATGGACACGGCCAGCGCGTCCGCGTGCGGCTGGCGACACGCGCGCGCCAACGCGTAGCCCGCGCAGTAGCCCAGCCACGGGATACCCATGCCCGCTACTATTATCTGGGGGGATACGTGTTAGGTTATGCTTTGGACTTGGAAACTGGTTCAGAGAAAGTCGGATTTATGATACTGAGGGTTGTATACAAAGGTTAAAAAAACATTTTGCAACAAAAATTGGTCACGTATCAAATTAATGACCCCAATAACGATGCTGCGTTATTGGGGTCATTAAAGCGATGTTTTTTAGTTTTTTCTTGTTTAAGCGGTAAGAAAAGTATATATCAGTGAATTTCCACTATCTTTGACCGAAAGTACAGGCTCAATAATAGGGCTCTGTTTTTCCCGTTTATACGACAGCAAAAAAGTTGTTGATGATTAACTTAGGTAGATATAACATACCGATAACGCAACGCCATCTAGTGTCAAACTAAACGAATGTATTGTCACTGCTAAACAATTGGAAAACAAATAAAAATATAATTAACACTAACCTGCCAATTGAACAACTCGAAGATGTATATATTGGTGACAATAGCGAATACGATGATGAATAGAAGTAGGGTTGTAGAGAAACCCTTTAAGATTCGGACCATGAAGGCCGCTATCTTGGGCGTGAAGCGTTGCATGGCCAGCCCTATGGCCAGTGGGACGATCAGACCCACCACGAAGGTTGCGATCCTTGTGTAAGGGACTACGATCTGAGCGTTAGCGAACACTACTTGACCCAGACTGAATAGCCATAGCGGCATGAAACCTGGAAACAAAACACAAATATATTTATAAACTGTTTCGAATGGGATTGTTATTAAATAGGACTATTATTAAATCAGCACATTATATCTTAAATACAGTTATTTAATATATTTAATTACATATTAAGTTAAATAGTTAAGATTTTTATATGTAGATCATACGCCACTTCTTGGGGTTGCTATGTTGTGGACTTAGTTGCGCTGTTTCTTCTTCACAGCTAGAGCACTTAGGAAGCGGTGAAGGGTGGGCGATACGGGGAGCTGTCTGTTTTTTTTTTTGGCATTCAATAAGTGCTACTTTGTAGCCTATTTTGAATAAGTGGATTTTGATATGAACCCCTCGCGAGACTGGAACTAAATTTCTAAACACGGGTGTAGTTTATAAAGAAAATTCTATCTTAATATCTCACCAAAAGCAGCGATAGTTGATAATGTAGTCATAGCGAGCGACAGATTAAGGTTCCCTCCGAGGATGAAGGTCCAGATGTTGGAGGCGCCGCCGCCCGGCGCCACGCCCGTGAAGAACATGCCCAGCCGCATCTCGGCGTTGTTCGGGAATATCACGTAGCCCAGACCGAATGTCATCTGGAATTGGAGTCAGAGTTTCGATTCACTCAATCAAGGCTGTTAGTTTAATAGTTTCGGAATTACCAAAGAAAACATCAACCAGAGTTTCAATGACCTGTTGGTTAAGTAGTTAGTCGGAGAATGTGGGTTCCTCCCTAGGTAATTCCCTTCCAGAATAAAGATTTGTGTGATGTGGAAGATCATTCGTGTTAAGTCTAGATGTCGTTATAGACTTTACTTTTACTTGGGATGTAATTATCATGAAACACCTATTATGAGAAACGAGCGCAGCCTGCATCTCGATTGCTCAAAAATATATTATAGAAGATCAGTATAGAATTAGTTAATATTTACAACAGATCAGAACAACTTCTTAGTAATATACTTACAAGAGGCATGAAAATAAATTGTCCAACCATTCCTATGATTGGTCCCACTGGTCTTTTGATTGTCTCTTTCACAGTGGGCCAGTCCATCGCACAACCGAAGTTTATGAAGATCAGTGATACCTGGAACATGATAGATTAAATAAACAATTAATAATTTAACCGGTAGAATGGGGGTTCACCTCGCAAAACTGATGGTTTTATAATAATAGGCTTAAGAAAATCCTCAAACAAAACCGTAGGGAAATTTCATTAACCTCCATTTTTAATGTAGTGGCAACAGAAATACATAATCTCTAAAAATTTCACCATTTAAGACAGCGGAAAATATTAACTACGTATTTTTCATTTTATAACAATATTGAAAAGTAAGGCAGATAAAAAGCGCTCGAGTATGGTATGGCTAAAAACATCATTTGTTAGTAAAAAGCGTACTGTTAAGTGACTTATCATGAGATTTTAAATCGCTGTATCCCCTTCATTTATAGATTACGAAATAAAATAAAATAATCCGTATTCTTTAGCAATCTGTATGACGGACTAAACAGATATTTTTTTTGCTAATTACCCTTATATATTTTAACAGAGTAATACTTACAAAAGTAGCTATAGATGTTACGAATATAGTATCGATGACTCTCTCTGGCCTTATGACGACGACCGGTAGCTTGTTGTTGTTGATGGTGAGCGGCTCGGAGCCACGCCTCCCCTCCAGCAACACGTTTGTGAGACCTGTGGGGGGAAAGGCAAAGGGTTCAAGGTTTTATATATCTGCTCTGCTCTTGCCTGCATATTGCCAAGTAGTATCACGCAAGCGACTGTGCTTAAGGAATATAGATTTAACAACAAAACATACAACTGATTTGAAAAACTTAATGAAATTCTTATGGGACCATATTACAGCTATTTCGCGTTGAATAAAAAAAACCAACAAATCGATTCATACAAACATAAAAATAAGTATTATGAACGTCCTTCTTTTATGAAGTCGGTTGATAATACAAACCACATTGGATTTCAGCAAAGCATCACTTCTATAATATATTTTTAATTCTAATATTTTCTTTGAGAACGTGGCAAAACATTACAATTAATAGTTTCAATAATAATGTTGCTTTTCACTTTCTTGTTTTAAGTATAATATGTACTTGCAACAATCCTAATAATAGTTATGCCAATTCAAACACATTTAAAAAAGATAAATGCTTTTAATTATTCAAATATTAACAGGTGTACCTGTTAATATAAAAAAGGTAATATTAAACATTGCGATCAATGTTAATTAAATGGAAAATTGTTCAATGTTTAAACACTTGTTTAAATACTAATATTTAATATGAAAAAGATAAATAAATAAACCTGGCTTTCGCTGATGTACATTTCATTATTTACCAGCTGGTAAATAGGTAGAGTGTATTGAACAACGCCAAGAAACTTTTATAGTTTTAAAATAATGTAACTTTTATAATTGTGCGGTTCATTTTAATATTATAATATCTTAAGGTTTAAAATACTCAGATAAGCAACTGTCTAGTTTTTAAGATGTAATATTTGTATTTAATTATTTAGTTTATTGTTTCTTTTTAATGTCAAAATACAAGACAAACACCATGAGAGAGAGAGAGGGAGAGATCATCCCATGAAATGTATTCAGCTGTTTTTGAAATTAATATTCTTTGAGTTTCAAAGTACTGTATTGGTACAATCATAATTAGCATTTTACTGTATAAGCAAGTCATCATGAACGCATTATTACACGTCTTCTGTTAAATTTGCGATAAGTTAATTAATATTTCTATTACAACGGCGCACTAAGGCCACTTTAAGACATTTAGAAAAATGCTAGAGAGAGATGAAGCTAGGTTATCATATAGCGCTATCTCTTTTTCAACGGATGTTTCGCGTGTATGTGTATTCACATTCTTTTACCATCATTAACAATCAAGATTTCGATAAGTTTGTTTTCATTATAATGACAGAGCTTTATAGACAATTGGCAACGCCTTATCTTTGATTAAAATGTTTCTGATAGTGTAATTTCAAAGCAAAAAAAAAATTATCAATAAAATTAGTAATCTAACTACGTAATTGAAAGTCGATATTGATTGTTTCATTTTAATACTTTAATCATAGCAGATTTTTTGTCACGTGTAAGACACGTTTATGGCACAAATGCAGGGCACTATCCTGCGTAGCCACGCACTTCCTTAAGCGACGTATCATTTTACCATCAGCATCATATTTAACAGGTGATGGATACCTTTGGATGCACCAACATAAACTATCTCAAAAAGAGGGAAAAGAACTTACCAAGAAATTTCCCGTTGACTTTTATAACACTTTCAAACTTGCTGCTAGCTATATTATCTTCTGTCAAGTGATATGTAGTATTCCATTCTGGTAATGTCAAGTGCGGATTCTCAGCTACCAATGAGAATTCATCGCCTAGTTGCATTGGACCTGAAGAAAACAAGACATGGCATTAAAAGAAGAAAAAACTTGACTGTCTAAATATTTGTTGAATATTTTGGATAGTTATTCATATTAGATTCGATACTGCACAAAGGCGGTCTACTAAAAGTGAAAAGGATTAAAGAGAATATTCATTTTCTGACTTATCAAGATAAAATTTAAGTAGGCATTTTAATTACTTAATAATCAGATATAAGGTAGGGAATTTAATTATTGGAATCAAAAGTTTAACACTTTTTAACCGACTTCAAAAAAAGGAGGAGGTTCTCAATTCGACTGTATTTTTTTTTATGTTTGTTACCTCGTATCTTGCGATTGGGTGAACCGATTTTCATGATTCTTTTTTATTTGAAAGCTTGTGCTTCCCGTGTCGTCCCATTATCACCATTTCAATATCTGATGATGGGATTTTGTAGAAGTCGGGGGAACTCTTCAATAAATAACAGCAGATTAACCGCAATTGTTGCTATAGCATATCTAAGCATTGTTTACGCCATCACACAACATATTATCACGCCTGTACTCACTACAAAGGTTATAAAAACTATTTCGAAAAAAAATAATGTTCAAGGACACTTACAAAGTTTTACAAAAAACGCAATACTGAAACTAATTTGAAGTCGGTTTTTTTTTTGTGAAAATTGTCTTCTTTAGTCGTTAAATTATACTTAGTTTATTTGTTGCTTATGAGGTTAGTTACAGATGAGATTAACCTTTAGTTTAAGCAGGTAATGTGTTAGAAAAGACTTCAAAAATTATTATCAAGCTGAGAGAAATCGCGTAATTTTTCAGCACATTCCCACATGACACAATAAAAGGAAAGGGGCACTCCAATTGTTTATTTCTCCTCATGAAATGAAGATAGCCTGTTCTTTTATTGGCAAAAGGACATGTCGACATTCACAAAGAAACTAACCTTCTACAGCTACATTGACTAAATGATATTCATCCATGTTGACGGTGATTTGTTCAGGGTCGAAGGACGCCGTCAGCTCGGGGACAGCCTGTACGATCACCCATAGCGGACACAGCGCCAGCAGGTATAGTATGATGAGGTGGAGCGGCCAAATTGGACACATTTTGGCCGTTTTTTTTTAAATGATTCTGTAAAGAAGAAAGTAATTTATTGAAGAGACTTATAGTCGTACTTAGAAGTGTTTTGAATAGTTATAGTAGTAGAATATAACTATTTTGAGTAGTTTATTAAGCAGTCGATAGGAACGCAATGTTCATTTGTAGCCCTAAACTAAGTGTATCCGCAGGAAAGCATGTTTATAAGTAGCCCAAACATTTTTTTAAAACAATATTTTCAATAATTATTTTTAACATATTGACATGAAATTACAGAAATAAATTATTTTGGGTAGAAAGAATTGTTTATAAGTAATAATTTATGTATCAATTGAACCGGCTTCATAAATTTCGCACAGACGATATATGACGTATGTCTTAGTCGGGTTCAATAACCTTTATCCTTCGCAATGCGAAAGGAAAGGAACGTTGCTCGGCTTAAGCAAAACTCATGTGAACTAGTCCAAGGAAGTTCCATGTAAAATTTCGAAAAATCAAATCGAAAAAATTACATAACATAAGTTGGTAACATAACAAATTTCTGTGCGTATAGTCCAAAAATAACCACATCCTTTTCAAGTTATCACAAAACAAAACAGCTCGTAGGTTAATAAAAATATAAACACGTTCGAATATAAAGTAAAAGTTGTCGACTTGTGGTGACTACCACTTACCGTGCGAGGTCGATATCGAATGGCAACAACAGACTAATCGTCACTAACTACACATTTTAAACATCCACTCAATACGAACACACAAAAGCTAGTGCTGGGACACAGACTATCGATACATCTTATTACCAGTTAAACTCGATTATTTCTATGAATATTTAATCTCGAGATAATTTCGGTTCTTTCGGTCAATGATATCTCGTGTACGCGGTCACGTAGAGATAGTGTCGATAAAAAAGTATTTAGTATTATAATTGGCGATAATTTGATGTACGAAACGTGATGCGGATTAATGTTAAGTAATTGCCCTGTGAGGGGGCAAAGTATTTTAGAATATCAGTGAGAACGACATCGTTTACACGCTTAAAGAAGGTGACTAACAGTCCATCCCTTCCCAGTTACTACGTTTTGGTGGCGAAAATATAGTCGCTGCAAACGCGAGAATACTCACGTAGACCCCTGGCCTCGTGCTTATAAAAATTGTGTAAGAAAAGACGAACGAAATCGCTTTGAACAAAATTAGTTATTAAATTTATTACCAAGATACAATATAAAAAAAACCAAACACTTTGCCTTACATTAGGATATTATAGTGACAACACTAACTTACACATTGTATACAGACTGAATAAAAAAGTGCAATTCTCTATGACGTGAAATGTATAAAACAAAGTATGTACAAAGTGGCTATATCAGAATCAACCACAAAGTTCAAAACAACTGTATTACGAATGCAAATAACCTGAATAAAATTAACAGTGACCTTTAAAATACAAAATATAATTTATTACACGTTAATGTTACAGACAGGGAAAGTGAATTAAATGTAATTCATTATTGTTATTCTGTTCTTGTGCGAACAAAACGGTCATGCGTAACAAAATATTATTGAAATTGTCCTTGAGACGATACACTGCCTGTACCACGATAATAAAAACCGGACTATGTCGCTGTGGAAGCGAGACAGAGCTATACTTCGTTTCACTTCCACAACGACGAGGCTTTCTTTAAGATAAGGAAATACAGGAGATATACAAAGCCTAATGTCTTCGATGGTTTACAGGCGTTGCCAGGTCCCAAAAGCTGTTATACTGACATTAATAATCACTTTTCTACAACGTATTAAGATAGATTTTCCCTTGCTGTCTTGAATAAAATCTGTCTAGACCGTGGTTTTGCTACATGATACTACTGCTACAGAATTTCGAAACTAAACTCTCAGAGGGTCATCATCATCATCAATTCTATTTATCTCTGTTTAAATGAGACAAAAATATTAGACCATAATTTTTTATCCTGTTTCCAACTATTACTTCTCTGTACCCGTTTCTTAGCAGCAAAGTATAAAGTAAATGATCCCTTATCAGATATGAGACCTCCTTGTTATTTTAAAGTACAATACTAATACGTGTACTGTTTATTTATAACAGTCACTTTTGTTTACAATTGCGACTTACTTTAATAACAATAGAATTGTTGTATAAACTTATGAAAAGATGTTATTAATTGCGTTAGTTAGGTATTTGTAGTAACAATTGTACGTCATCCACCGCTTTTGTGGTATTTAAGCTTGGAAGACAAGTTTGGAAGAAGAGAAATGTCTTTACCCATGAGTGGGATCTTACGCAGGCTTATAAAAAAAAATAGCTGTCACAAGTTATTTTTTTTATAAGCCTGCGTAAGATACACTGACATCGTGCTTTTAATGTGAGAAGGAACAAAATATTTAAAACAGTTGATTATAAATAAATGCACAAAAATGTTTGATAGATAACTTTGAGTTGTGTAACCCATTAATATGACATGTGTTGTTAGCTTAGAGAAACAACCCTCCAACCCATATAGTCAACCGTCCCCCTTTAACTAAATAACAGTCTTTTTGGAGATGATAGTTTGCTTCCACGATGAACAAACCAATCATTTAAAAAACGAAATGATTCTTGGAAAAATACTCAGCAGAATATAATTGAAAACGTTTGGCATTAATAATGATCATGCCAGCGGTCCCATATGCATTATTACGAAAATAGTACTTATTGCAAGAAAAATAAGCTTTAAATAACAAGTATGATGAAATATCAAACATTTGGGTGACACTCAGTCTAGGTTCAGCTATTCTTAGCTAATTCAATGACAACGCTTCTAGAATTATAATAGCGGTTATTTGAAGTGCGGCTGTCTCTTTCTTTTGAACATTTCAATTAAACAAATATTACTAAATATCGGTTGACTATTTAAGGTAAGTAGAAAAATGTACTAAGTATTTAAGGCCGGAAAAGATTATCCAATATTCTAATAACAAAATATAAGGACAAATTCTCTTAAAAAATTGACAAACAAAATATTTTGATAAACATCATCTGGCGATTGAAATGTATTTCAGCTTCAAAAGATTTATTAGTTTCGCATAAAGACAAATTTTCCGCCTTTCCGGATCGCTGAATAATATTATTTTCGTATTATTGTAAAAACTCACATACTGTTTAACGTCGAAATCCGCAGCACAATGGACGAATAACCAACCATACAATTGTATTTTCCCAGAATTGTTACATTCTGATCAATGTGTACAATTACTTTATCTATAAGCTATCAGGCCAAGCAAGACCCAACCACTACATCATAAAGAAATATAGTTTTAGTTGCGAAAGCCAGATGAAGTACTACATTGCGTAGAGCGACATCCCTCTTCCTCTAGTGAAAAACTTTAACTTAAGTTTTTAAAACATAGTTTTTGGCATTGTTTTGCATTCACATCTAGACACTGGACAAGTATTTGTGGATCACAGAACCGCTTGTCTTACACGGGGATCGAACCCGCGACACGTCGCGGTGTCGTGTTCAGTTGCTTTGACGTGGCTTTTGTTGTTAAATTTTGTTTATCCAGGAAACGAAAATGAAGTATTAAAAATAATAAAAAGCTACATAGTCTGCAGACAATGTTCATTACACACGTATCAGATACCTGGATTTAAATCTTGAAAAATACGTTCAAAACAAAAACGAAAAAATAGTTTTAATTTCGTGTTACGCAATGTCGAGATTTGACGCACATCAACTACTTACATATTCAAAGGAAAAGTTTGAAATTCAAAGAGTGTCTCAATGTACGCTTCAAAAAAAAAAACAAGTCAGATATCCAAAACATAAATTTAAAAAAGTAGAACACAGACAAAACCCGTATACACCGATCGTAAAATTCGTGTTCTTATTACTCAAGGCAAGAATTACGTGTACAAAACTTAATTGGTTATTCGTGAATAAACACCAAAAACGATCAAACGATAATAGTAATTAGTTTCGTATCCGAAACTTCTTTAACAAATTACTGTGACCTCCATTACTGGCAATGGAAAACATCATTCAGCCTTTGCAAAGAGGTTTCGTTTTTGAAACTGTCATTAGGGACAACAATATATTTCAGTAATTCTCCAATTGCATGCATAAATATTTGATGGTAAAGTATAATTAATTGCAGTATTAAAAACTTCATCAAAACTTGTACTATAATACAGTATCACCTTGAGAACTTGGCAGTATGTTGACATAATAAATAAACAGTGGAGTGTCATAACAATGGCTACTTAAATCGATCGATTGTAAGCCGCAGCTGTAAAACGATATAGGAAGCGAGTGGGAACACAGGGTAGATTACACCTTCCTACATTTTCTATTTACATCATTAAACATAAGTGAAAGTTAGTTTACGTAATTAGTAAACATTATCTTCGCGGCGGATTACGAATGAAACGTACCTCGGAAAATGTTATTATACCGTTTCTTTGAAAAACGTAGTGTGTGTTACCTGAATACCAAAAGTAGAGCTCTGGGAAAAAAAAATGTCCTTTGGTCAATAGTTTGCGTGTAGGGTGCCTTGCCCACGCTGCATACGAAATTCAAATTTGGATAGACCATTTTTATATTCGAAATTATAAAGTTAATTCTAATTCCGAAATTGATAAGTATACTTACTTATCAATTTCGGAATCTTTGTATTTTTGAATTTTCTACAAACATTTTTTTATAGTCAGAATGACAACACAAATTATTATTTTATTTTGATTACGATTATGTCATCGTTACGTGATATGAACTTTAAATTACCGCACTAATTATATGGCTACAAAACAAAGTCTATTTATGCATTTATAGCAATATTGAGGAAAAACATACAGACACTGATAACGGATCAATTATACTCGTCAATTTGTATCGGTTACTTAAGTTTCCGAGTTTCGCTATTCCTAATAATTATTACGTAGTTACGTACAACGGCATTGACCTCGCAACTGGTCAGACTGTGACGATTGTTCTGAATTTATTGAATGTTCGATAGACCCGTCGGAAACCGAATGAACCAATTATAATATGATCTTTGTAGATACGTAAGGCACGTCAGGCATAATTAGTTCGCCTGAGTGTTGACGTTTTGTATTTGGGTGAAGCAATTGCAAAGCTATCAATTTAGACCGGAACTCCGAAATTTAAAACATGCGTATAGAGTTTAACAATGTATTTCACAGCCGTATAGGCAGAGAACTTGAGAATAAACAGGAGGTCTGGAGTTAATGAGGGATAATCTCATGAACTACTAAACCGATTTTGTATATAATTTGACCAGAAAGTCACAATTTTTGTGGGTGACCGATACGAAGTGGGCTCGGCCTGGGAAGGCTAGACTTAAATAAAAAAGAGCAAAACTGGTAAACATTATTATAATTGAAACTTCCTTAAATTAACATTATTCCTAAAAGTTAAATTAAACCGCTTGTATGTCGGTTGTATCTACAAAAAAGTTATAATGCTTTAACTTAGTCGGAATAATGTTAGTGTACTATACATATAACTATGTGTTCACTTGTCGGTCCATCCTTGACAGAACTAAACCAGTTATAGGTCCTTAATGTTTTATAATTTAGAAAATAAACACAAAAATCATCATTATGCAGCATTCACTGAGTGCTAAGTCATCGTGATAAGTGTCACTCAAGTACTGGATAAAAAACACTACTATATTATTATAAAAACTAATATTATAAATGCGAAAGTAACTCTGTCTGTCTGTCTGTCTGTCTGTCTTTTCTTCACGTCTAAACTACTGAACCGATTTGTGTGAAATTTGGTACAGACATAGTTTGAAACTTGAGAAAGGACATAGGATAGTTTTTATTACAAAAAATAAAAATAAAAAATAAAATTTATTACGGACATACTATATAATAGTGCCATCTATTGGTCAAATGTCGAGCTGTTCCTATGCTCCGTAGATAGATGGCGTTAATCGCGCAATGGTGTCATTACACGTGTTCGGTTCATGTTATTGTTTTAATTCATCGGAAAATCCATCAGAAAAATGTAAATAAACAGTAAAAAGGTGTAAAAAAAATAATATTAATATAATAAAAGTTTTACTACAAAGAAAATGCTCTAACGGAGTATAGATAATTCTATTAGTACTACGCGCAATGGTGTCGATCGTTACACGAGTTCGGTTCATGTTGTTTTAATTCATCGGAAAAAAGTAAATAAGTAGTAAAAAGGTATGAAAAAAATAATAAAATAACATATAAAAAATATAATACTACTTTTAGTACAAAGAAAATGCCCAAACCCAAAACCAAAAATCTGCCGGAAGTCACTGTTCCACGCGAACGAAGTCGCGGGCAAAAGCTAGTATTATTATAATTATAGAAGATATATTTACAAATAAAGATAAAGTAGGATAAAAGAACATTCCAAAGGGTTCCGGGAAAATACCAATTATATAAATAAAACCAATTTTCCTTATACTATGCTTGAACCAAAGATTAATTGATCACGGGTAAAATAAACATGCATATTCTTATCGTACACTTAATTAATGCAGAAATAATTTAAACTACTGATAGCCTAAACTAAGCAGTGTTTTTGATAACAAATATGAACTGTTTGAACTAGATTTAAGAGCTTTTTATCATTATTTATGTGGTTATGTAATTTAAACCTTAAATATTATGAGTATTGTACTGATTAAAATTGATGTGATCTGAGGCACTACAATAAATTTTTGCAGTCATAATCATCAGCGGCCACTGCTGGACAGAACTCTCCGTTCTTCCTCCAGCGCGACCGGTTCATTGTCATCTGCATCCAACGAGACCCAGCGGCTTTCACCAGATTGTCGGCCCATTTGGCTAATGGCCGTCCCACGCTGCGCTTGGTGGTACGTGGTCTCCACCTCTTTTCTGCCCCCATCGGCCGTCCGATCTTCTACTTTTTCAGAGATGATTTATTGCAGTTGTGGGACACAGAAGCTGATTCAAATAGACACCGTATCTTTGCCTACGGTTTAAAAGTACGTCATCGGATTTCAAGAAGAAACCAAGTTATTTTTGTTCAAATACTTTTTACCAATCCATCAGCACCTTTAAATAGGTACGTATACTGTAAATTGTCCGCAGTATGAGCGATTCATTTTTATCGGCAGTTTTAAAGATCAAAAAGATATCGCTGTTGTCGACATGTGCTTTTAATCAATAGAGTACGTCATTGTAATGTGTCTGCAAATTTCACGTGCCAAATGGATTTACCGGAAGGTTTAATTCACATATTTTTTGAGTTGCCTCATTTATGTACATAGATTTGGTCCTTGTATTCCTATTAGGAATATATCAGCTTTATTACGACCTATGTCTCAAATCCTGATCAATGGAAATCAACCTTTAAATCTATAACCCGAAAGACTCGAATCACACGATTGGGTGACAGTTTGCAATCACTCATAACCGCCGTACACCGCAACACCTATCCGTAAATAGGACAGAGCTATTTTTGAATGTACGGCCAGCAACAAAATTCTAACGAAAATATTAAAAATACACTTTTCAAAACACAACAAAATGTAACAAGTTAGTATTGCAGTTTTAAGTTACGATCCAAAATACAGGAACTCTACTGAATATACTCCAATTCTTATCGATATTACTATGGTCACTGAACATATAAATACGCGTGAGTAAACCGTTACATCATTTAATAATGAATCAGTCTCACGATAGTTATTATAAAAAACATTTAAAACTGTTTGTAAAACTGACTTTGATCGTAAAATTCCGATGCTGGCTGTACATACGTATACTATTTGTTTCTGAAATCTACAAATAACCTAGCATTGATATTGTATTAAAGAATGAAAACTAGAATTGTCAGCTAACAATAAATCCGTGCCGTGGTATAGTTGGCAAATGACCGACATTAATGGCACTTTAACAAATAATAAATTTGGTTTGTTTACAGGAGCGACAAGACATGTGAATGGTGACAATTCTAAACTAAAATATACTGAGATAATAAAATACAATACCGGTACGCTCGTACTAAGGATCATTTTTTTTTACATTTGTGGGAACTTGATGGACACACTACATTGACAAACTTGAAGATTAACAACTAAGCCTAACTACGTTCCCAATCTCTTGGCTGCAACAAGCTATTTCTTTTTTGTCTCCAGCTTGCTATGGAGGAAAGTGAAATATTTTTTCAACTCCCACTTTTTACTACTTCTGATTAATTTTGTTGCGGGTTCCAACGCAGTTGTCATTTTCCCGGGGACAAACCGAGCTTAAATGTTTCTTTGGTTTTGCTGGTTCCTTCCATTGTAGATCCTGGCTTTCAGGAGTTGCATGTATGACGGCGTGGCGGGATAGGCCCAATTAAAATAATACACTCCAAAATAAGTATTGCTTTTTAGCTCGAGGGTGTTATAACTGTGGTTCGAGACCCTCATACTCGAGGACTAAAGCATCTATTAAAAAGCGATTAATAATAACCAAAGTCTTAGGAATTTATGTGATCAAAGAATAACTAATAATATACCAGCTCCCACAGGAAAAAGAAGTTTACTTATATAAAGACAAAACGGAAGCATTTGTTTCATCCAATTTGCCAATCGAGCTAATCTAGGTTACCAGACAATGTTTTCCTTTACGGATACAATAGCACCGCGTTCCAACTATCACAACCATCTATGAATGACACTTCACACGCTAGTGATAAGATTATGAAAATTGTACAATCGCATATATTTATCTAATGATGTACTTGAAGTTCCATAAGAAAGTGTTTTGATAACGAATGGGAGCGCCATTTGCGATAATTTATGGATGTATACACAGCACCCGTTACCATTTAGACGATGTGACAAATATACTGCGAGTTGCAATACACTGCGGGGTCGAGGAACTCAGTTATCAAGAGTGATATATCATTGCAGGCAATGTATTGCAGCTGCACGGTAGTTTACAATTAGTGTAAATGTGGCTTAATAATGGTTTAATTTTATACAATAAACCAGTGCATGAATCACTGTGATGTTTTGATATAAATTATCAATGCAAATTTGCAGAAGATTAAATAAAAGTTGGTAGACTTTTTCTTAGTTTTTTTATGATCGTAAGCGAAAAAGCACGGCGTAGAGCGACGACGTCTCTTTTCCAAACGCTACAGCCTTACTTTGAGCAATGGTAGTGTACCCTCAAAACCCTACTTATTGTTTAAGAACTTCATACATAATGATTATAAGATGAAATGTTTACAAATTTAAAATCTAACCTGTATGATACATGCGAAGGTCAAATTGTATCATGAATTTTAGATATTGCGTTTGCGATCGCGTGACTTGCAAATCTAGTAGTATATTAACACATCATGTTGCGTTACTGACACGAACCCTTTAATTTTAATAATAATTGGTTGATACCTTATTTAGAATTAAGAATGTATTTAATTCTAAATAAGGTATCATCATATATTCGACCTTAAACATTCTATAGTGCATTTTGTTAAATGCAACAAGTCTTGATAATTGAAAAATTAAATCTACATTTTTACGAAACAAATCACTTTATTTTTTAATATTATATTTACAAATACAAAAGAATTTAGTGTTCCAAGATTAAATTCATGTCAAGATTTGATATACGCCGAATAATACCGTCATAAGATCTCAATGTCGTGGTTATGTTACCCATTCTATTGACCCTGACGACTTGACTTAAGCAACATACCACCTAGCTGACCTACAATATTGTTAAAGTGATGCATGAGAATAGTAGATCCAGGGCTTGGGGGCCTGCAGCCACCTTTAAAGTCGTTACTGCAGTTTTGGAAGCGTGAGTCTTCACGCCATAGCCACAGTTTGTCTCTAAATAAACAACCGTCCATGGTGATCGGTCGACAGTAAAACCTTGTTTGAAATAATATTACATAATGGCCTTTCTAGCCATTGTAGTTTGTAACAATAATATATTATTACTTTATATATCCTGTTGAGAGGTAAACACCTCTATTAAGTAATTATTCTTGTCATCACATTGTAAAATTACAGTACGCATGACTTACTGTCTAGAATTATTCACACATAGTTTGAAAATAGCAAAGTATGACGCAGTTATTCAAAGGCGATTCATTCATTCGAATAATTGTATTAAACACAATACAGTATTATGTAGTATCTCACTTTGGGTCATATTACTAAGGAGTTCGTTGAATGAAGCCTTACTAGTTAACCTACTGACTTAAAACGTTAACTATGTCATTATATTATATCCTCCTACAGGTTTATCATTCTTGTAGTATCGAAACGTAGGTTACCTTCATAAAATAAAGCTAAGAACCAGGTGTTTTACAAGGAGCAACTGCTTATCTGACCCCCTCAACACAGTTACCTAAGTAAAAGATGTATGAACAACAGCCGGGACCCAAAATTTAACGTGCCTTTCGAACCTCGGAGGAACTTATAGCTTAGCCACGAGCTAACTATTGTAAAAACGAGTGTGGTGTTAAATAATAAACAAAATTGAGTACACGCTTTAAGTTATTCAGTGACCATGACCACACAATCTCAAGTATCAAATAGTTTCACACGCACTACACAGTGTCATACAAGTACTACACCGCAGGCGATCCGATTGACTTTGCTGGAGTCTTGTGCATGTAAGTGTCTGTATGTATCTGCTATAATTACACACGACATAATAGCAAGGATAACTAGCTCATTAAGTTCATTGAGACTGTTGCAACGAACACGATTTTAATAAATCAGTTTTGAAATGTGAATATCTTATTTGATAAACTATTTAATTCTTACCATGTCTAGCTAAGTTAAGGACAAAAAAATCAGTCTTAGACTTAATTCATGATTTGTTTCAAGAAATGAAACATATATTATATGGTACCTAAACGATAGCAAAATTTAAGTAACACCTTCATGGGCCATTATTCTTAGAAAGTATACAGTTATACACATATATGTATAAGTAAACCTGCTTACTAAAATATAGGGACATTTAATGGACTTGATTCACGGAAAAATATGCTTACGGACTATGCAGAAGGTGCTGGGGCAAACCCCAGAACCTTCTGAGAATCGAAACTTAATACAAAAAACAATAATGATGAAGCGGATATACAGCAATAAATGCAGATAATTTTATTATAAATGCCTAGAACAGGATTCCAACATGGCAATGTGCTTAGTCTAAGATTATCTTAAGGTATTTTGGTCTTCTACTCCGGGATTAAAATTATACATGTATTTTATTACTTTATATGTTAAGTTAAAAATTAAAAAAAACAGCTTAAAAGTAAAATAATAAATGATACATATTTATATGGTAACTTCTTAACAAAATAAAGCTAAGCTCATCTTGATACTTGACAATACAAATCGCAGAACGATTACGTAACAAGCAATTTTAAAATTGCACTAATAGCAAAGGTGATTGCGACTGTTCAGAAATTGAAATCACGGCAATTGACAGTATTTCTTCAGTCCTAACTGGAACATAGACATTTAGTTCCAGTAAGTCATTTTATCAAATCTTTTATTTGAAAATGGAGCTATTTGGCTTGTGGCAGGATGCAATCATTATGCAAGACGGATGCAATGCTCGAACTACACCTACGACAGATCTGTAGTATGTGATTCAACAAACGGGTCGGCAAATGAATGAGTACATTATTGAATAGTATACTATATTTTTTGAGAAACACTAATGCCTGTTCGGTTAACTTTTTGGTCAAAAGCAGATAGCCTTTCGACACCCGAATTGCGTACAAAGATAAAAATACTTTTTTTCAAAACAAATTTATTAATTTTTATTCTAGAATTTTTTATTTTGTTTTCAAGGTCCGGGTTACTTCAGTATATTTATGATAATTTAGCAACTGATAACCTTCGTTGAGAAATTCTTACGTCATATGATTTTTAATTTGAACTTGGTCAGCTAAAACAGTTGAAAACCAAATTTCTTCTAAGTTGTTTTTTTTTGTATCAATGATTTATTGTTAAATTAAGACATTGTTTTATTTCAAATGTGATTAAGTTCAATCATCCTAAAGAGGTTGTTACTCTTCTATCGATAGTGAGTTAGGAGGAGCTAAGCTTAGATAAGGAAAACAGATAGTCGGTTCCAACAACAAGAACGAATTTCTTAGAAGTTCGCTATTTATACAATAAGTATAATGTGAGACCAGTGTCCGATCTTCAAAGTCCAAGCAAGGTCTGAAAGTCAAGCAAATGAGATTTATTGTAAAGTACAATATACAATAGATGTAATTCGACATTACTAACATCTACACGGAGCTAAAAGTTCCAAAAAAACAGCTCCCAATTAGATTAAAGCGTACGTGACTTACGACATGGGTGTATTTTTTGGACCGATACTTTTCCTCAAATAAATTAGCTCTAGGTGACCATTATATAAGTATTCGTATATAGAAATACCCGAGTGGATATTGAAAACCAGGTGGCCCACCACCACTATTGAAATGAAAGCGAAATGGAGCAATACAAGGAACAGAGGTGGTAAGTGTAGAACCTCTTATCAAACTTTGAAACTTCGTAGGACCGTGATGGTGCAGAATTACGAGATGAAGGCAATTTATATTGTAATTAAAGAACTGATGTCCATAGTAGTGCTTTTAAAACCGGTCCATAGTTGTTTGCATTCTTGAACTTGTTTAACTAACAAGCAACGTGTTTGCATGTTTAAACAAACATGTGTTACACGAGGTATCTTATCATGCACAATGGATTGGTTTTTCATCAACCATGCGAAAATTGAAAACCACTAAAAATGTAAAAGGCAAAATGCTTCTAGACGAAATCAGTCTTCAACGTCATCAAATGACCTCCGTCCAACGGAATGTGTTACGTCAAGGCGAAGAGTTGTATTTCAGACTAGTTTTGGGAACCAGAATGCACCACGTGATCTCAAAACTCCGGTGTGATGATTTGTGATGTTGAAAGCTATCCGCCGTTAGTTTGTGTAACCATAGGTATAACTCAAGTGGAGAGTGCAATTGGTGTCACAAGCAATCTTATCTTGTTCATCGCACTTATATAACAGAATATATACTCTACAAATTGTTGTGTCTTCCTTTCGAGTGTAGTACATAGTTTATAGATGACTGTTTAGCATGACAGGAAAAATGTATTCATTTACCTGACTTAGCCATATGTAACGGATGTAAAACATGGGAATTCCTTACCTCTAATTGCAGTGTAGTATTAACCTAATTACGTATTATTAACTCTATATGTATATATTTTAAAATGTGGAAAAACTGTAGTTTGTATTTTGCTCAATAGTGGGACATTTGCGGGCGTTTAGTTTTGATTGTCGGATAATTAATAAATTATAAATAAATGGATGATTCTTGCTTTAATAATATAATCAGAAACTAATCAGTATAAGAACATATTTCATGATTACAGCGTGTTTAAAAAAAGTAATCTTTTAAATAAATTCTGCAGAATATTAGGAGAATACAATAAAGGCGTTGCAAATTGTAATAAGGTATTTATTATTCCTAATTTTATAAAGAACACTGTATAACACCGTGAGTCGTGAAACACAGTTTTATAGATTAGATAAGTGAATCAATTTAATACTCGTTTACATCTCGTTAGACAGGTCGTCTACCCCAATACATAACAAAATCTACAAAATAAAATGACATGTAATTCATATGACACAACAAATATGACGATTTCGTAAAATATCAAGATTCGTCTGTCCAACTCAAGAGACGCTAAATAGATGTCAGTTAATATGTTTTTAAAACGAAGCTTCTTAGGTTACTTCTTTTTTGTGGCCTGTGTATTGCAAATAAGTCGAGTACTACCATTACTGGGTTGTATAGTTTTACAGCAGAGCTCCTATGGCCAGCTTCCAGCTTCAGCATCTGATTATCTATATATACTAACATAATTTTCCATTGTTACGCAATACACATGCAATATTTCAGCTCAGCGGAAACCTTGTAAAATATGAATAGCATATTATTTTTTGTGTAATATAAATTCAAGTACCAAAATTGGTCCATCCTACTAAGTCGAATTGATACACAGGTTAAAATGTAAAACTACCGTTACTTTCAAGTCGTTTTGGATATTTGTTTGAATATAAGCTAAAAGAAGTTGATGGTCAGCAAGATTTTATAATGAGTTTACTTAAACTTAAAAATAATACTTATTCTTTCTACATTCTCTTTCTCAAAAATATAATATTTTGTTTAAGTAATCAACAGAACATTGGCAACTGCTCTTGATTAGGCGAAAAACAAGTTATTTGCACATTTCCAATAATACATGACGTGGATATTTATTAAATCCCTTTTATTTTGTAATACCTTCGAATATATTTATCTTGGGATCGAATTTTCATAGAGTAATACTTATAGATAATTTAGTTAACATTTAGAAAATTGGTAAATGGAATGACAGCCTTGGCTCAAACATTGGTATATCGCTCACCACTTAAGTTATTTTAAAACCTTAATTAATGAGGTTAAGGTAAAAATAAATTATATTGTGTTCAATGTTCTACTTTTACCGGCAAACCGATACGTGTGACATAAAAATGTCAGTATGTAGATAATATACATTTTTAGGCAGAAAAGTCAACACATTTTGTGACTGAATTAAAATAGCCTTTATTTAAAAGCAATAAAGTCGATTTTCATACCTGATTCCTTGTTGGACTACTCACGGTAGCATTTATGGTGGGTACTTCCTTAGCAACATGCAATTTACTGAAGCGTTAACTGCACTACTAATTACAGGAGTCCTAAGAGCTGTTTTATGTTCAGGAGGTCATTGACCTTTACGTCTGCTCAATGAACCAAGATCAGGAATGGGTAATTGATATTAATTTAAAATTTTATCAGTCAAAAAGGAAAGACCTTTATTATTAAAGGACAAGAAGGAACAGCCAGTAACAGAAGTCCTTGATCACTGACATAACTATAAAATATAGGGAAATCATTAACTAATGATTAAAAAAGATTAACATCGGAGACCTGTGAAGTCTTGCTGAAAAATATTGTACCTAGCAGAACAAGTTCGACAATTTTTAATATCCTACCTTCTAACTGTAATGTTTTCGTAGGGCTTTTTGCATGCGAAGCAATCAATTCCATTCGAGCACACTGCTAAGGGTCTTAGAAAGCACCTGCAGTTATTTGGTTAAGGTGTCAGGGTAGGTCCACTAAAAACGTTTTGGAAATGATTACTTTTAGTTCGCTTATTTGAGTGAGAGAACGACATTACGCAGTGAACTACTTCGCACAATGGTCAATGGAGGGTCAATTTACAAATAACACAACTCATGAGTGACATCACGTTCACGCGTTGAATCGAGTTTCTTTCTAATGACACAGATCTTCAACATCAAAAAACATTGATCAAAATAACCCAGTGGGTTTACTCCAAAGGAGAAGAGAATATATGTCTAGATTAATGATAAATAAATAAATAAATAAATAAATAATAAATGCGGACAACATCACATACATTGTTCTGAACCCAAAGTAAGTTGCTAAAGCACTTGTGTTATGGAATTCAGATACAACGAAGGTACCACAAACACCCAGACCCGAGACAATGTACAAATGTGAATTTTTACATTGACCCGACCGGGGATCGAACCCGGGACCTCAGAGCTAGCGACACCTTGAAACCGGTGCGTACGCCACTCGACCACGGAGGTCGTCATGAATGTGTCATGAATGTGTCATTAATGATTTCTAAAGATGTTCAACTACCTTTTGAAAAGCAATACCAGTGCAGTTGTGGAAAAGAGACGCAACTCTATTTCCTGTAGTGCGCTGTCACGGTTCCACGATTGCAATAATATATCTTTATGGTGGTGGTAGGCATTCAATTCTCAAGTCGTAATCTAAGCTTGCAAGGCGTTTGTGATTTCAAAAGGTCTAATTAGTCCTTAAGTAGAATAAAATTGACGCATGTGAAACGCACCAAGACTGCCGATGGCAGGTTTATGAGATGGCACGTGATCAAAACATGTGCGAAAATACCAACACGATGCTTGACGCGTTTATACTGCACATACACTGCACATATTTAAAGTTTGTTATTCACATATTGACGTTCACAATTCTGACTGCTTTTTATCTTTTATCAACAAGTAGGTTGGTTAAAAATAAAGTATCGTTACTCGTTTTGCAAAATAAAACTGTTCGGACGAAAAGATTAAGAGAAAGATGAATATCCTTATGATATAGTTTAGAATAATTAATGAGGAGTTTATCAAACAATGATATTAAACAAACGCACGTAACAGTAATCTCAACTATTAAATCCGCAATTTTATCAATTACCTCATTAACATGTAGGTATAGGTAATAGAAAAGACTTAAAAACTATCAAAGAAATAATCTACAGACTATCACACACGTACAGATAAAGTCGGCTATCCGGTACATTAGACACAAAACATTACGACATCACATACAAACTCATGAGCAGGTTAATACAGTGATGCAACCAACACAAACTTAGTGAAAGTCACAATAAAATGTACCTTTTTAAAAGGAGCGGCGTTTCGCGATCGCGACGCACACGCCCGTTTATCGCGAGAGCGTTTGAATACTGACAATTGTCTGACTGTACTCTTAAATGGCAATGGTTTGCTAAGAGAGGAGACTTCGCGACTAAAACATATAGCGAATGTTCCCCTCTCGTTCGTTCAAGGGTAACCAGTTAACTGTGTAGTGAGAAGGGTACAGAGCTTAATTGTATAGTAATTTTAAAGTACTAAATGTTAAAGTAACTCAAGATACTGTTTCCAGAAGTTATTGTTAGTTTTAGGTCTTTATTTTAGCAACTTTTCAAAATGTTTATGTGTCAAGGTAGCATTCTTAAAAACACATGCATTTAATATTTGATAAAACTGATTTGCTGATTAGCTCTTGATTATCAGTCCACCTAATTTCCAATTTAAAATTGAATCAAGTATTATAATTTATTCACATGCGAAGCATAGCAATGCCCACAAAGAGCTACCTACAATAATAGTATAGTAAATACTATAAATACTACAATACCTAACTACAAGTCCGCAATCATTCATAAATTTTATCACCTATAGAGATTTCTTAAACAAAAACTGGTAAAGTGTGAGTTGGACTTGCAACACTGAAGCTACCATTTATACAGGCTATATTTTATACAGCCTGTTCGTTTTATACAACATGTATATAACTATAATATCAAAGGTCTTTTTGAGTGAGAATAGGCCTTGGTCTATAGTTTCAATTACCCATTGTTATAAATTATAATCATACAATTAATCAACAAAAAATGGTTAGTAAGACATATTAAAACTCTTTGGAACGTAATTGAATTACAGATATTAAAAAGATAAATGAACAGTAGTACTTAAGAACAGGGCACTTGATATGAATTTATCTAACACTATAGTACAAAAAGTTTAGTAGTCAACAGGGGCACAGTCCACGCATGTCAGTAAATTTTAAAAGTTTGGAACCTGTGCTACAGGGTCAAAGTTGTGACTTTAACTTGACTTTTTGTCTTGAAACACAGCCATTATTTCTTTAGCCTTTATTTTTATGATTAAAGTGAAATGTTATAAGTAGTATAAATAATGTAATGTAACAAGTTATATACAAAAATGTAGTTTTCAAAGCACCTTATTCTCAATTATTATTAGGCACACTTAAAACTATATAATTAAACCATTTTAAATAGCTCTGGACTAAAACTTAAATCTGAACATAATACAAGCATTAGTAAAGAAATAATTGGACTTCTCAAAACATTACCCTCCATCTAAACAGTCGGGTAAAAATATACATAAAACCGTGGCGCCAATTTATACGTGCTTGCATGTAGGCATGAGGTTAAAT
Organism: Trichoplusia ni; assembly: GCF_003590095.1. Lineage (NCBI taxonomy): Eukaryota > Metazoa > Arthropoda > Insecta > Lepidoptera > Noctuidae > Trichoplusia > Trichoplusia ni. Next base: position 815,515 of record NC_039483.1, read on the forward strand.
AAATATTTTATGAAGCCAATTTGTATGCACATAATCATGGACCCACAAGCTGGACACTTATGGTTCTTTAATGTTTGAGTATAACATTTATTTACGCTCCATAACTTCTACACACTTCTAAGAAAGTCTGCTTTTAAGTTAAGTTCATATTCCACGATGTTCTCGTCTTACTTAAATGATACTTATGTTATGTATATTAAAAAGTCTCGCTTCTATAACATAATAACTAGAATACAAGCATACGAACACACGGAAACAATATAATCACTATAAAATAATCAAAAACAGCAAAAATATGAACATAATTAAAAGAGAAATATAACGGTAGTTTCGTAACAGTTATGAAAGTAAAAAAAACTCACAGTATTACGATATTTCCACTTCTTCTTATACGGCTCACGTTACTGCACTCACAAAACGGATTAACTAAACACTGCTCACTCATAAAAATAAATTTATGGAATAACTAAATCAGAAATCGTCAGGACAGACGACAGCTGACCACCAATTTGACCTTTGTATTCCAGCGTAATTATCGTGCCATATTCAGTATTATTAGCCTACAGGATTGACGTAAAATTTTCTTTACACTTTAAGCACGTGTTTTGAATTTATGCTAATAATGTATATGTCCATTAAGATTGGAACGCTCTGCACTAGGGATGTACAATAGATTTTACTAAACTAACAGTCCATCAATTCTCAGTCGTATAGAATTATTTTCCACATCTTTTATTTCGACCAGAGGATTCTTTAACCAGTTGAGAACCTTCGAACATGTATATATAAATTCAGAGCATTTAAATTGTTGTTTACTGGTAAATGAAGTTGATGAATTAAGTTGACTAGCTTGGCAATTAAGAATTTGACGCGGTGACATTGACAGCTCGAACGAAAAGTCGATTGTTGGCTAATAGTTTGTTAATATATAACTGTTGTATATAGCAACATTGTTTCACTTGTCAACTCATACTACTCATAGTACATTCTGGGGTATTCATAAGAAACGTGCTGCATTCGTAGGGGGTTGGGGAAGGGGGAGGTGGGAGGGGAGGGGGAGGGGATATACCCCCTAAAAGGAAAAGATGCGGAAATGTTTAGTTTTTGAGATATTTCAAATTTTAGTTTGGAAGCTAAGTCCGGATAACATCTCAAGACTAATCTATACTAATATATAATGCTGAAGAGTTTGTTTGTTTGAACGCGCTAATCTCAGGAAGTACTGGTCAAGATTGAAAAATTACTTTTGTGTTGAATAGACAATTCATCGAGGAAGGCTTTAGACTATAAACCATCATGCTGCGACTAATAAGAGTGAAGATACAATGGAAAATGTGAAAAAAACAGGGCAGGTATAAATCATAACTTATATCTTCTACCCACGGGGACGAAGTCGCGGGCAACAGCTATATAAAATAATCTCAGATTCTAAATAAAAAAACTAATTTTAGCTCTATCTTTAGCTAAATAGGAAGGTTTGCCCTCATATCCCCAGGTTATAACACAAAATTTGGACAATTATGTATTTATTACATAAACATTTTTTATGCATTCGATTAATTTGACAAAAGGGTCAAATTTGTTTTTTCGCACCCAGCGTCTCCACTTAAGTTCTAATATGACATCTCTTTTCTTCGTTCCTCGTTCCTTCCTTTTTCCAAATTTGCTCTCACCGTCTTGGTGTTGTGTTTGATATTTAACTACTGTCTCCCGACAGTAACTGTACCAGGCAGAGACAGTAGCCATGGACAAGCAGCCCTCCTCTGACTTCTCTGGGTCCTCATGTATCACTTCCCTGTAGGTTCTGCGATGCGCAAAGCAATACATTAAATAAAAGACACGTGGCAGAGAAATTTTTATATTATCAAACCACGTGCCTTTTCCTCGAGCCACCCTTGACCGAGCTCGGCATGCTCCTTTATTGCACACAAAGGAGCCAACATTTTTGTTTTGTGTGTATGAAATTTTCATAGGAATTTTGTGTACCCGACACATCTTGACACTATCTACAAGTTCATTTTGGATTGCGAATTCCACACATTGTTCGCGGGTTCCGAGTTCACGCACCAATTTGGTAATGTTCCACATTGATGCTATCTCCGTGACATTCAAATGTCGGGCTTCACAGTCGCCGTATAAATCGTCAAACGACACTGTCGCGTCAGCGGCTACTACGCCTTCGTCAGACGGGGCAACGGATGCCGAACTCGTCGAAGGTTGAGGTTCCTCAGCCATCTCTAGCACGTCAGGCAAGCCAGTGTCCAAAAAACAAGCAGGGGTCAGCGGTAGACAAATCAAGGGTCCGGTAAAACAAGCAGGGGTCAACGGTAGGCAAATCAAGGGTCCAGTAAATAAAAAGGGTAGTTAAAGAACACAAATAAACAAAACACGGAGCACATTCCACAATCGCGAACGAAAAGGGAATGAACTTTTGGCATAATAACACGTTTTTGACAGTTGAATGACACTTAAATACCACAGATAAAATCGAAAAGAGTGAGAAAACACTAGCTTTTGCCATACATTGTGAAACTTTGTGTTTCATTCTAACGTAATTTGTATGTATTTTGATAACTAACCACAAAACTTTAAGATTTCTCAAAAACTACACATTTCCGCATAAAAACACTTCATATTAAAACTCGGGGCATCATTGCCGATCTATTAAAACTAAAAACACTCAGTAATTCGTGCAGCGCGTTACTAAAGTCAACCCCAATTTTCAATAGTTACCAGTAAAATCTGCCGTGTGTTGGTAAACATCTTGGAAGTTAGACAGCTGCTTCCCAGCATGAAATTCGGCCATGCACCGCACATAAACTTTATAAATTATTTTACAGGCTCCTGCACGAATTAACTTATTCATGATATTCACTGTTCTTCAGTCAATACTCAGAGAGAGAAAAAATACCCAAATCAAAATTCTATCAAAAACGAAACCGGTCGAGTTAATCGAGTAGAATTTGTCACTTGTCAGTAGTTTGACAGTTCTAGTACTTATATTACTCTTTTAAGATGTTGCCAGAAACACAAAATAGTTCACAAATATATAATATCTACTCTTTTATATCGCACTGTAACCTCGTTTAAACCAATTGTGAGATCAACTAATTAGTTGAATGTAATTTTCAAACTTAAATGAATTTTAAAAAAATCGTACTTTTAACAGGTATTTAATATATGGAATTATTATCTTTTTGTTAAATCGATTACATTTCATACAGATTTCATTTATAGTTTTGTGACGGTGTGATGTAAGTAAGAATACATAGAATGTCTTCTTTGGTTTGACATCTGTCAGTATATTCGTTCACGTTTTTGATTTTGATATTTTTGATCAATCATTTTGAAGACATCAAATACAGGTTCCCTCATGCAGTCTTGTCAAAACGAACGAAATTTCCAAAACCCTTGCGAGACAAAAACAGCTGTTGTTTAAGATTACAAAAGTATTTTTATCGCGGACAAAAATATGGTTTTGTTTTTATAACGTCAATCAAGGATATTGGCAGTTATCGTCGAGAAGTATTGTAGTACGGTCGTCTGTTTTCTAGTGTGATTTTGATTGCGATATTAAGAACGCAGTTCGTCATGTCTAGTGAGAAGCCCGCGGCTGCAGCGTTGGGGTCTAGTGTAGCAAGTTCTCAGGCGCTACAGCCTGCTGAAGATGAGAATACTAAGTCGTGTTGGGTGTGTTTTGCGACGGAGGCGGACGACAGGCTGGCGGCTTGGGTCCAGCCGTGTAAATGCATCGGGACTACGAAATGGGTGAGTGTTTACATTGGCAATTGTTCCAGATCGCCGCCGCCATAATACGCGTTTCCGATCTGTGATATAAACATGTAAGGAAGTGAAAGTGTACGTTTTCGCTCCAATTGTTGTATGTTTTCGTTATCAATATTACAATTTGATAAAACTATTGCAAAATCGTTTTATGCCATAAATAATGTTATAAAGTTTATTCATACAAATTTAATATTCTTTTTAAATAGGTACATTATTTTTGTTGTTGCAGACAACTACTTTGACCTTTACTTAATGTAAATGATACAGGTCAACTTGGTACCAGTAGTAAATTTTTAAATTTGCATTTCATTTGCCAGACCACTGTTATTAACAAACTCGAAAATTATAATTCTGGGAAGCAATTAAAATACTCCTATTATAATTACTTGTATTATTTTCAAGTAACAAGAATTATTGTTAGCTTAACCATAACATAACACATTTATTAATTGGTTAAATTATATCTTGCCCTTGAAACATAATCTAGTTTTATGATCTCACCTAATTGAGTCTTATTGCTTGTATCAGATGTAAAAAAAAACTACTTTGTCATTGGATTTTCACATGCAGCTACATAGAAAATCCCATAATATAACCTTGTACTGATACTTAAAATTACTAGTAGTGTTATCATGCACTTTTAATTACATTCATAATGTATAACTTTAATGAAAATAGTATGGGCCTTGTTTTCTGAGACGGAGTAGCAATGGTGTAAAAGTGTTATGTTAACAGACAGTATTAATATTTTTATAGCAATTTTTCATAATGATATAAATTAATGTTGTTGTAGAAACATATGCCCTTATCCGTTGTATATCGTAGTAATGTGTAAAGTAAACAGTTTGCATTCATTTTCTTCATAGCTATCATATGGTAAATATTTTCAAGAGTATTTTTAGAAGTGTTGTGTTATTATTATTAACCGTTGTTAATTAATATTTTGTGTTTATGACTTTTTACTTAGCTCTTACAGATATAAAAAACGTCATACAAATTGTCTTCCAAGTTACAATTGATAATGGTAGTGTTATTTTTAACCATTTCAATTACGTGTTGTTCACCTGTCGCACACAACAATTAATTTTCTTGATAAACAATTAATTATTTAATGTTTTTAACTAATCATTAGCAAAAAACAGAATAACCTTTAACCCGCCAGTAGTCGCGCATGGGTCGAAAAGACCCAGAGGTACAGAATTTTATCCGTAATTTTTATAATATTATTAGTTATAGTTTGCCGCGCTAGATACCTTCAAGTGAGTTTATAGTGAACTCGTACCCCCCCACCTCGGCCATTTTGCCTGAAGCGTTTGAACAGGATGGACGTTTCAAATGAGTACGGGTCATTTAGACCCTTATGCGACGGTTCATGTAAGTGTTTTTTAGGAAGACCAAGACTCAGTGCCCTAACTGTCAGGCATTTATTTGCTGAGATTATACAATGTTTGTGTGTGAAAATCGCAATCAAAATGATTAATTAGAGTCTAACAAACATACCAAAAATTTGTCTAATTCTAAGATTGAAAATTTTATAGGACTTTTTTTGTGTTAGATTTTGAGGCTGATTGGTATAAAACTAAGACTGTCTCATTGTTTATAAGTTTTCTTTTATACTCAAAAACTTTTATAAAAAAACATAATTATAGTTGTTAAATTGATAAAAATAAATAATTAGCTAAGTTTTCTGAAGTGAAATGTTAAAAGTAACTTTTTTCTAGCACATTTTTATTAGTATAGATAAAGTTGATTGTTCCAGTTAAACAAATTAAAATATCAAATTATGTACTTGTTTTATTGTTACATTTATAACAAATACATTACTTTCTTAAAAAATATATGTCTTGTGATTTAAATCGTCTATATAATATATGGGTCTTATCGACCCGGACGCGACTGTTGGTGTCTCAAAATGAAGCGCGAGTACTGGCGGGTTAAGGTTTCATTGTTTAATGAAAACTCAGCATAAAAAAACAATTACATTTTTTACATATTGTCTGCAAATTATTAAAAAAAAAAACAGTCCAATGGAAAACAACAAAGTACCAAAAAAAAACTTTGTTTTCTTACTTTATACATAAAGGGTTTTGTCATTCGCCACTCAGACAGGTACCAGGAGAGCATAAGATGAAGATACAAAGCCTTGACTTTGAGATAAACATGATGAAAGTGTAACAACCCCTTGTCACAGTGACAAGTCATTGTGAATCAAGGTTATCAGTACATCTCGAGATGTTTATTTGTCAATGATGTTATTTTTATGGTCAATATTGAGATAAAGTCATCATCCTCCTTTGTTACACGATTGGGCCAAAATATGTCATTGTGTATTCAAGGTTCTTTATTCCACCATAACTTCCAAAATCTAGTGAATGACATTTGTTAGAATATTTAAACTCTTTTAACTAATTAATAGAAGAAAAGAAAATGCACTGCTATGTGGACCTATTTTCGGATTGTCGAGACAGAAGTCGTAATTTAGTCGGTTTCTTAAACCTAGTTGTTTCTTGTTTGGACTTAATTCATTTGATTTACTTCATAAATCCTGTTATTTAAATCAAAATTAAATATGTTCAAGAAACCTTGTTCATTTTTCGAAATATTTTGTGCCATATCCTATTGCCTACAATTAAAAGTTACCACGCTGTAAGCCATTTATAGAAGGGTCAAAGAGGTTACCGGCCTTTTTATGGTTTTTGGTTTATGGTTTTTTCCCTGGTTTTCCCACACCAACTTAATAATCACCTTTCGGCGCTACTATAAATCTATTGATTATTTCGACTATGTAACGTTGTTTCTGTATGTACTTGCATTTAAAAACGGAAGCCTGTATTTCAACTTATCATCTTTCTGGAGGCTTAAGTTGAAATGAAAACATGAAAATAAGTATCATTATATTGTACTTATTTACACGAAGGTCGCCTATACCTGTTTAATGCCTTAGCCATGAAAGCGCAACAACAAACTAACTGTACAATAGCATTTCTCATATTAGTTGAGGCAAATTAATATGAAATTTATAAATTATGTAAATTGTTTTTCAATGTAAAAAATACTTGTACTGTAATATCGCGATTTTTTAAAGTTAATCAGTAAAAGTGGCATAATAATTTATTTATACAAAGCCCAATTTACATTATCTCCAAGATAAGCCATGATTGTTTTAATTTATTATCAGTCAATACAGAAGTCATTTGTTTTTGTGTGTAGTGGATGATGTGACATGCATTCGTCATGTTTTTTTTAATAATATGCTGACCTAGATTAATTTTATTTTCTCTTAATAAGTTTAATTTTAATACAATTTTTTTTATTTTAAATTATCCATAAACTTGTTAAGTTAAAATAATAGTAAAGTGAATGCTCATTGGAGACAAAACAATTTTGTCTGTGATCCTTGAGTTTTCGCTGGATCTTCTCGATTGTTATTGGTGTGCGCGTTTTCATATTTTTCTTTCATATCTCTAATGAGTGCTCGCCCTTAAAGTGAAATACCCTGATTTTATATTAAAAAAATAGTTTTCGAATATTAAAAGTCGCCTACTAACCAGAGTTGCTTTCGAACTTACCATATTATCGAATTGTGATAGACCAATGTCACGATCGAAACGATGGTGCCCCATCCCACTCAAAAGACCTTCAAATAATTCTGTAGTTTGTGTAAAAATAGACATGCACATCAGGAATCAGGACGTAAATACAGTTTTCTTTTTCCAACCCTTCCCTTTTACTGCATGACTATTAACTATCGCATGATGAAAGTACGTTACCAGATTTGCCGTCAGCTCCTAGGTTACTTGTTCAACGATATGCAATTGAAACGCAATAAAACGTCTGCAGTTCTGGTACCGATCGATATACTAATGTTCTCTTTGCATTTTGAATATTATACTTTTTAAACAATTTTTTTTATTTGTGTTATTTATAGAATTAGATAGATTGCGATTGTTTGCGATGAATGTGTTCCTGTCTAGCTTTTGCAGGTATTGAAGGTGTAAAGTAGCAACAGCAGTAGGATTAGATTGTTGTTTAATGGGACATTGACTCCACCTCTAGGAGATTATGGTTAACCTTTAACTTAAAATCTTTGCTTAAATCTTCTTCCTTCTCTATGTCTCATGGCCGAACGTCGGGATTGTATGAGGTCTCGTCGTCCACCAAAGCTATCCGCGCGGAACGGTCTTTGGCTATTCAAACCGACGTTTGAAAGCTGTATCTTGACGACCGAGACGTGGAGAAGGAGGTCTATATATAGATACTATCTATCCACGTCTCGGTACTATCTATAGATAGACCTCCTTCTCCACGTCTCGGTCCATAAGGTTGGTGAGCGGCTAAGCCCCCCTTTTCCTTCCATGTCACCAACTGAGGCTCTCTTTCGGGCACGTGTCCGAAGTCCTTTAAAGTCGCTTCATAGTCGTTCTTCTCCGTTCGTCGTAGTCCTAAAAGAGTTGTTTTAAAAACAGGTACAAAAACAAAAGCATCGCTAACAATCCTATCCATTTAAGGCAGTTTAAAGTTAAGCGAGTTGAGGGTAGCCTTTTGTTCCCTAAGCCTTTTCTTATCTGTCAATATGAAAGGTTCTGGAAGTTTTACACGACATTATGTACCAACACATAAAAGTAAGCTTCATTGGAACTGATGTGATTAAACAAATATACCTAATCTGTTCTTTAGGTCAACTTGATAAGCGTTGATTCTTACCTGCGCTATTTTTATATAATCCGTGTTATCTTTACGGATGTATCAGTTCATTTATTACCTGCAGTATATTAGAACAATTTTGTAAAAGACTGTAAGTATGAAGGCAATGTGGGGCCATTCGTCTAGGAGGCATTGCAGGACTCTAATATCAGATGTTTATCCCAATGAGAAATCATCAAACGACCCCTCCCACTTTTAGTTGACCGGAAGGAGGTGTCAGACTTTTTCTGACTTAAATCCACACATGTTCCCTTTTTCCCGAAGGGTTAGCGAATAACGCTGTAACCTTCGGATAAACCCTAGACGTCTCAAATATTGTATGATATTCGTCTCTCCCAGAAACTACCTCAATACATCTTCAAGTTCTTACTATGTAGTCTTACATAGATCTGCAGTTGTCAGTTATCGGAGAGTTGCGTTGCCTCATGAACAGACAGTCTGGTGCGGTGGTGTTTGAATTTATATTTCCTACGCGTGTACATTCTGATCCTCTGCCGTTTTCCTCATAGGAAACATAAATTATCTCATTTAAATCTGTGGATCTATACACACAAGCATAGCGAGGCCATATCTTTTCATTGTTTTTTAAATTTTAAAATAAATTACACGACCTGAATCTTCAGAATTTTGGTGTCAATTACATTTATTTATACAGACTTGACACATTATTACATTTAACTCGTAAAGAAAATATTAAAACCACCTACTTCGACTTTTTAAACCGCGTAATTTTTTATTGATATGGTAGGTTATCAAATTAGTGAAATTGAGGTTACCTTTTTGATAGCCTGTGGTTTTAAAACCGATTATTTATCTTACTGTGCGTCAGCAAAGAAAATATTTTCGCTTGTCTTGCAAGGTCTAATGAAAAAACTACTTACTATAATACTAAACAACTTACTACGTAAAATGAAAGTAACCCGATAAATTCAGACAACGCAAGTCTCTATACTTGTTTAATATCTATACGTAGGCAAGCGTAGACAATAAAATCATCATCTACCACCAAATCTGAAAGGTAAAAGTATTCCGGGTATGAAAGACAGATACCGATCCACACCGTGTGTAGCGTTGTCACGCTTCGACAACCTTAAAAATATTATTAAGACGTGGAAGTACACCCTCAGGTCATACAAGTTTAGCCTGTTTTCGAGAGGCGGGATTTAATTGCCTAACTACTGAAATGAAATATATATTTTTAGACGAAAATCCTTACATCCATTTTAATGTCGATATCGACTTCCTTGCAATTCAGATCATTTTTTGCTCAATACTCTTCCGGATTGTCAAAGGATCCTTTCGCTAAGAACCAGTAAATTTATACTAGGGACCTCGAAATAACTGCCTCAATAGGAAGCATATATAAAAATTCTACGTCATAATGACTTCTTACTTTATTTCAAGGAAATCTTGTTTGTATATTGTATTTTTTTATTTATATTCGGCCTGCGTAGGTCAATTTAGCTATTGGAGATTGTTTTATTGCTTGAATTTGACGTCAGTTTTCATTTCTGTTGGTGAGTGCATCTTTATTCCATTGATTTCTTACTGGGAGAAATAGGTTTGGGGTTTTTGAGTCTGTTTGTATTTTTCTTGTTTTACCCATTAAAGTCAATGTATGGTTCTAAGCGGCCAAAGCCGGCCTAAAAAAGGTGACGAGATGAGAGGTTAGACATATACCACGAGATTTTTAGGATCTGTGGAATATGGTTTGTGGAAGGGAAAGAGATGAGGTTCTCCGATCCGATAAGCGACCTTATGTGGAATTTCTGGCTAGCTAGGTGTAACAGGAAGAAAATTTGTATTGTCAGAATTACATTTTGTTATGATCGATAACTTTGTTTTCATCCTCAAGAGTCATAACAAAGTATGTCAAGAACCATTGATTGAGCACATTTAAAAATGATTGACTTAACGATACTACAGATAATTAATCAACATTGTTTTATTGTTCCTCTTGTTTCAATGAGCAGAGCATGTACTGTCTCGTTTTATCACCGTCAACTGTCCTGCTCACATATCAAAGTAGTAAATGGCGTTTTGAGTTGACATTTAAACCACAATGTATGTACAATTTAACCTTACTGCTTAGAGTTTAGACCTTAATAAGCGTATCTTGACCTTCGTTGCATTGCCACGTGTTGTATACGTAGTATACTTTCAATAACCTTATAAAACTGGTCTAATAATGATAGGTAATTGCAACGACGATTCTGTCATAATGCAGTCGTCAGTTGACCGATTTGAGGAGTGATTGTCATTGTAAGGTTAGATTGTGTAAAACCACGTTAGTCGACTTTGGCCTCTCCCACTTTGGGTTGAGCGAAAGGGAGTGTCAGAATTTTACTTGTTAAAACCCACTTGTTTCTTTTTTTTGCCTCTGGAGTATCTGGGTCACGGTAGCTCTTTCGGACAATCCGCTGGCCCGGCAGGCATCAGCTCTAATGAGCCAGTGGGCCGATCCGCGTTTTGGTGCTGGTGGATGGCAATGCCTTGCGATTCTTCATACGAAATCTGACATAAACCATAATAGGACGAATTTTAATAAGAAACTCCTTGTTCCAGGTACATCAAAGCTGTCTCCAACGGTGGGTGGACGAGAAACAACGGGGCAACATAACTCGGAAAGTCCTGTGTCCACAGTGTAAAGCAGAATACATAGTGGTCTTCCCGTCTATGGGAGCTTTCGTCGCGCTGCTCGACGCTATGGAGGAGATTACGCACAAGATCTGTCCATTCATAGCTGGTGGTGTACTCCTAGGGTCCATATATTGGATCGCGATCACCTATGGAGCTGTCACAGTTATGCAGGTAAGATTTGATGACCTTTTCACTTTTAAGGACCTAACATTAAAGTAGTTTTACCCATTTCTATTTAGTAATGTAAACTATGTTGACTTTTGCAAGGCGTTTAGTTTTCTTGCATTGCCGTTTACTATTTGCCATTTTTTATTGCAGATAATGCATATAAATGTTACTTTAAGTACAAAACAGTTGTTTTATATTTTATGACATAGGAACTGCCGCAATGCTGACCACGATTTCGATCGATGTCACTAGAGTTTTTGTCGATGTATCAAAATTTTTAAGTCAAGTCAAATATTTGCCACGAAGTTTTCGACGACGAACAATATCATATAGTGTATTTCATAAAAACCGAAACCAATTCTCTGAACTGTTGTGATTCGGAAAACAACTTAGCTAAAATAAAATAAAATTGTGATAATCAATTTAATATACCTATTCGTTATGTTAATTTTTCGCATTATGTTCGATCTAATTTTTATTCTGTTATTTTATTTTAACGAGAAAATGTATGTTTTGTTGCTAAGATTGTATCGACAAATTAATTCCGCTTAATTTTTGTATATAATAATACTTAATAGTTTAAATATTCTAGCACTTCTTAGCGTATACCCTTATTTATAAAAGGAATGCGCATTGATCACCATCGTAGGATCATAGGATCTCCATTACAGGTTAGGTTATCCATAAATGCCATATTTTGGATAGAAGTTTCCCCATGATGACTTAATTTTCCATTTGTTAGTGATATCTTTGAAAAATTAGAAATTTGTTGGTACATTTACATTCTCTTAAAACTTTAAGAAGTCACATTGTTGCTGGTCTGGATTCGAATAGTTGGAACAGTTCAAAATGATTCTTTTTTATTCTGAAGTAGTTTGGTCATTTCGTGGTAAAAGTTTCAAATCGCTAGTTCTTTTCTTATCGCACAGTTTTCTGCAATAAAAATGTTATCGTTTTCACATGCTCATATGTTCGTGTGTCAACGATTATGCATAGTCATTGACACACGAATAGTATATATGATATGAATACTATAGTATGAATACTATAATACTAGACCATGTTAGTTTTGCGGGCTAGTACAAAGGGTTGGCTAACTTTTTATCTGATTGCGATAATCTCTTTTCGATATTGATCTGCTAAGACCTGCTAATTCTAATCTTGATAGGTGAATTGGATTGAAAACCTTCACATGAGTGTTCGACAATGTCCTTTCTTTGGTTTTCGTTTTCCGTTGATAGTAGTGACTTTATTTTTGGGAAAAGCAAGTAAACTCTCATGAACACCCGTCGTTTCGGGAGAGGAAGAATGTTGTGTACTGACTAAGCTTACCTAAACCGCCGGGTGAAGTCATCCGCGTATTTGTGTCAGTGCATGGCAATTCTTCATGCTGGCTACTACTTGTAGTTTTTATCGCCTGCTTTTAATTCTAGGACAAGTAATGTTCCCACAAGCTTGCCTAGAAGCATAAAACTCATTAGTCTAGATTCTTGTAGAATAGGGCTAGATACAATCATTTTTTTTTGGAAATGAAGTTCTAATAAATTGTCTTGGCGAAATCCAACAAGTTATCGCGGTCAACCTTAAAATCTTCCGTTTGTTTTGCATATTACCATACATATAAATAGAGTTTAGGTATGTTTTTAAATTGTGAAGACACAACAACGAGTTTAATTCACATAGTTAAGTTTTATTTATAACTTGGTTATTATTTAAATTTGACGCGGTTTCACCACTATATATTTTAAATTATCTAAATATAGCTTACTAATCTTAATAACTTAATACTCAAAAAGCACTGTGAAGCAGAAAACATACAAATATTTGCAACTAAATACAAATACATAACCTTCAGACAGGTTTCGAACCTGTGACCCCTGACTGTACGCGGTAATCGCACCTCTTGTATTAAATTCAGTCCAAACTTGTATGTCTAGAATCCAGATAAGTCTAGACTCTAGACACTAGCTAGTCTCATTATTAGATGACAAATAAATTAATATTCATACCATTCAACTACAATGTACCAAACAAAAATACTTGACTGATTTGGTAGTGTCATATGACGAACAAGGATCTATTTGGAAATCATTTGAAAACCAAATCTTTTATTTGTTGACTATTGACGAATGATTATAGAAGTTATCAAGTACGAGTCGGACTCGCAAAGATGACTGTTTCGAACAAATAGGCTAGCGGTAAACAAATTGGTTTGGTGTCAAATTTGTGACCAAACCAACTGTCCCTTAACCTCGATATTTTTTTATTAGTATTTGTTGTTGCTGAGGCAATATAATTATACCATCTGGCTGACTTATTGCCTATGCATATCAGAATTATCAGAAAATTACATATTAAAACAGTTGCTGGAATTTAGACCTGCAACTATGTGCATAATGATTCAATCTTTGAAACCCTAGTTCACATAGATGCTAAGACCTTTGTTTAATCCTAGCTACCGCATTAGGTTAAGTAACCTGTAATGGTATATTAGTGTGATAATTAAATAAATAAATCTGACAAAATTACAACTGTTTCTCATGATGGGATACAGACTGGTGGCAGAGAGGACGGACAGCCCTGTTAGGTTCCGATTTTACATTTTGGGTGGTGGAAGCTTAAAAACTAATATGTATGTATATGTAGGGCCCTTTGAACACAAAGTAACGTACTCCTCTAGAAAGATGACGTTTGATTACAAGTCATTACGAAATGAAGTGACATTAAATCATTTGTTCTGCAAATAAGATATATCATCATCACTTTTACATGTCTGTTTTGAGAACGCTGGAGAAAAATGTCGAGACATTTCCTATGTTACCGCCAATAAAACAAAGAGGTTCGCACATCATACGATCTCCTCATAATAGTCTTTTGTTATTGTGGCAAAATTGTCTTCACGTATACTCAGCTAGTAAGTGCTCTTATTTATCTTAATTAGCGAGAATGCCAAACCTTGAAACGTACTGAATAATTGACTACCTGGTTCAAAAATCTCCAATGGACGTCCGGTTTGTGAATAAACATTGACATTACGATGGTCGAACTACATGACATGTATTTGTAATGAACAATTTCAAAGATGTAGTCCATAAACGTGTTTTCGTTTTAATCCTTACTAATATTACAAATGTCAAAGTGTGGATGTTTGTTATATGCATGCATATAGCCATTAATATGGAAAAGAATATAGGCTACCTTTTGTCCCGATTTTTGAAACAGTTCCGGAGGGAAAATTGAAAAGGCGTATAAAAACTATAACATCACTAAGGGGATGTATTCCCATGAAAACGGGGACCACCGAATGCTGAAAACTGAAGTCCACGCAGACGGAGTCGCGGGCAACAGCTAGTATTGGAATAAATCCTTGCGTTGCGAGAGTTTCAAAAACAAGTTATCGGCTTAATATACAGACATGTATCCAATATCAAGCGTTGTTATTGTGTATGGAATCTACAAATAACTTGGTTGAAACAAACTTTACCTCTATATGTACTATTAGAATAGATTTCATGCATATCTGTGCCTACTAAAACATACTTAGGTATCACGATTTTCGAGAATACAACCAATTAGCGTTGACAACAGTTATAGATTCCGTATTCTTTTGTAAACTGTGACAGTTTACTCTATTTACATATAACTGTTTGACTTACTTGTAATTTTATCTACTATTTGTGAAATCATCTCTGTAGGCATTTGGTCAAGTACCTATAGCTTATTATCTCGCTCTTTTTCTAATTAAAATTCGCATTTATAGTAATGTATAAATTGATTTTTGTAGTTATATTCATTATTCTTTTTCACTATCTTAGTAATAATTTGTTCACCGAAACCCCGACGAATTTTATTTTATAAATGACTCCTTCGTCATTTATACAATAAAATTAAATTTAAGAATTATTTGTATTTTGCATTGCTATGGTCTTTTAAGGTCACGTGGTATCAAAATAGATATAAGGCGTTAAGTACTGGTTTTTGGCTGATATTGAATACTGAGCTTGTTTATTCATTTTTTTTAAATAAAGGCTAGGCAGGGACAAAGGTCTTACTCTATAAATATATTACCAGTTTGTTAAGGCACAAAACATAAACAAAATCACAAAAAAAAATCTTAAATCATTCGTCTGTTACATTAGCATTTTTATATAAAAAAAGCTAAACTGGTTCGTCCTTAAACAATCTTCCGATTTCGATTACAAGGAATTGTTATTATACAGCCATATATTTACGAGTAAAATAGTTGATTCTCGTTCTGTTAACACGTCATAAACAGATCTTTGCCGAACTGTTGACCTCATAATTAAAGGATCCGCGGTGTGTTAGATCTCCAAACTGGTTGAGAATTTTCGATATCCTCATATGTATGCTGTTGACCAGAAAAAGGCGTCGACTTTTCAGCAATTTGTTTCACTATCTCAATATTAAATCACGTCTTCTGTGTTTTTATGTGTTAAAATCGAAACCTGTCGGATTTTGGGGTGAGTTTGTTGAAATAACTTTTCTGATCAAACTTTGGATCCCCATACACGATTCAACTGAAAACCACTGTTATGGTTTATCCAATATAAATTTCCAAATACTTTAATATTATTAATTATACATGGCAGGTAGGTACTCCAATTATCATCTTTGAATTTGCTGACGTTCTTAAACGTTCACAAGCACAGAAGGTAATAACACTAATAACTGTGTCACCACGTTGACTTAAATGTAACTCATTCAACACCAATATCAACAGTCCATGCTAAACACTTGTTTCGCCACATGGAGTCGCTTGCCTAATGAGCTGATGCGAAACGTGAAATCACACTGATTAACGGTATGTAAACAAAGCCGGTCGCTTCCTCTTGCGCGAAGTGTTTGACGCGTTTACTCAAAGCAAGGCTGTGGGTTGAGTTGAAAAACTAAAATTATGATTTCTTCCAAAAAAGCATGTGTGATTTGAGTAGCCTTCTATTTTAGTCTTCGGTTAAGGATCCTATGGTTTTCCGTCTGTCTGTTACTAGGCTGTATCTGAGAACCCTTGATAATTAGAAAGTTTTTTATAGATGAAATGTTGCCTACATAAAAACAAATAATGATAATAATATCTTTATAACAATACAACATCCGGCTCCAAATAAATTATGTGATCAAATGACAGTTATTTCAAGTTAAATGAAAAAAAAAGACATCAAAATCGGTTCATCCAGTCCGAAGTTCTGAAGTAACAAACCATAAAACAAAATCAGACGAATTGAGAACTTCCTCCTGTTGAAGTCCCTTGAAATTAACTATCAGGGTGAAGCAACGCCGAGTAATATACATGTAGATATTTCTCGAAACCACCACACCTAAGAAATCTTATATTACTATGCATTATTGAAACGGAAATATAAATTATTGATAATATCATCTTTATCTCCATTCAATATGATATTAATTGCCGTATTATTGTTTGAACTTTGTCCCTTGTATTGTAAACAGCGTGTGAAACGTCATTTTATACTATTTTAATCGTGTAAATTGTTGTTTATTATTGATTAATTAATTGCAGTTGATCTGACGTGGTACTTGTACGGAATTTTGTACCTTTAAGAAGTTCGAAAGATGTGCTTTTTTTTTTTTTTTTAATGGGACTAGCCCGCCACACATGCCCGTCATTGCAACTCCTGTAAGCCAGGATCTACAATGAAACCAACGAAAACCACCGAAACACTTAAGTTCGGTGTGTCCCAGGGGGAACAATTAACTGCCTTGGAACCCGCAACGAAATTAATCAGAAATAGTAAAGAGGAGGAGTAGGAAAAAATGATCCACTTCCCTCCATAGCAAGCGGGAGACAAAAGAAGAAATAGCTAGTTTTAGCAAAGAAAAGAGATTGACAACTGAGTTAGGCTCAGTTAGCACCACGGATATAAATTTACAGTTTAATGGGTCCTATAATTTAGGAGCTGTTATTTTGATTCCAATAATAGGTATGGCAGAAACGTCTGAAAGCACGGAAATTTGCTCTGGTTGCAACAAGGTCCTCATAGTAGACAACACCGGATGTCGGCTGCAAACTATTTAATAAGATGTTACGTTCGTCTTGCCATAGACCACACTCCCACAGAATATGATGTGCAGTTTGCTCATATTCACTGTTTGCCGTTGAACACTGACATAATGGTGAAACGACAAGTTTAAATGAAAATAATTTGCTTTTAAAGTTACCATGACCTGTAAGGAACTGGGCTACACAATGATCAATCTCCATCCAAGTCCTCTCCAGCCGCTCATGAACGGACGGAAAAAATTGGTAGAGGTGACGGCCCTTAATAGACGTTTCCCATCTAACCTGCCATTCCACCATCAGTTCTTCGGAGACGTCTGTTAGCGGTTTAAATAATCTGTCGATCTTTCTACGGTCACGATAAAACAGGAAGTCGTTTTTCAAAAATTCTCTAGTGGAATAATACATAGCCGCGCGACGTTGTATTTCGAGATCAACCGGTAAAACACCTGCTAAGACGGGCAGGGCTTCAGTACTTACAGTCCGATAGGCCTTACACAAGAATATCAACGCCAACCGTTGGCTTTGAAGTAGTTTACGTCTTGCAGCGCCTATTGTGGCCCTATCGGCCCAAACCGGCGACCCGTAACAAATACATCCCAGGTATGTTGCTCCGTATATGATCTTCAAGGTGTTGAATGAAAGTCCCCAAGTTGACGTGGAAATCCTTGTCAAGGCATAAAAGTTATTTTTTGCTTTATCTCCGATGGATTTTATGTGCTCAATAAATGTAAAGTTTCTCTCTAAAACAAGACCGAGATAACAAACGTTATTTCTTTTTTTAACTGTTATTCCGTGTAATTTAATACTAGGCGACGATTTTAGATTGCCTTTGAGAAGTAATTGAAACGTTTTGTGTGGTGCAAAAGTCAGACGGTTTCGTTTACCCCAATTAGATATTAAACTCAAACTTGTATCGGCTAAATTTTCGAGCCCGGCGCGAGTATTTGATTTAATGAGCAGAAGTCCGTCATCTGCGTAACCCGTAAGTGAGCAGCCGCGAGGTAAAGGAATCGCGAGAAAATCATCGAACCCTAAATTCCATAGGTAAGGGCCTAACACCGACCCCTGAGGACATCCCAAGGTCAATGCCTTCGACACAGAATGATGACCAAGTTTAAGTTTGGCTGATCCATGTAAAAAGTAGGAGTAAATGAGTCGGTAGATGTTACCGCAGCAGCCGCGTGATTTTAATTTAAGCAGTATCATTGGCCACCATGCGTTGTCGAAGGCACCGGAGATATCTAGGAAAATACCCAAGACGTAGTTCTCGTCTGACAAATGCACCAGTCTCCTAACCGAGATTGCCGCGTCTACAGTTGATTTCCCTATTGTAAATCCGAATTGATTTTTGTGGAATCTTGGTCCGTCCGGCAGTAATCGTGGGACAATAAGGCGCTCCAGCAATTTACCCAATGATGGTAGCAGGGTAATGGGTCGATAAGATTTGGGGTCGTCTGGCGCCTTATCGCCACTTTTTGGAATAATTCTAATAAAGCCCTGACGCCATATACAAGGAAAAACGCCTTCAGCAATACATTTGTTGAATACCGTTAAGATACAATCTCCCGATACCTTGCATGCCTCCTTTATCATCCTGTTAGAGATTTTGTCTTCCCCAGAGGCTTTATTAAGAGACAGTGATCTAACAACAGCGACAAACTCGGCAGCAGATGGAAGGTCTGACATTGGAGTCGCAGGAACATCGGCAGCGAATGCTCTTATTTGCTGGTGATAGTCATCGTCGGTGTTTTGGTGGTCATCCGGTATAAGTGCGTTTAGAAGTGCCTCTGTGGTCTCCTCGATCCCAGCGGTGTGCATATTATTAATTTTGATGTTATGTACAAATGCCAGATTTAATGGTCTGTTGGCCTTGAACTCGTGGTATAAAGGAGACCACGGGCCCTCCTTGTCCAGTTCCTCGACTACTTTACGTAATAAGTTTCCCTTTGATTTTTCAATGGCAGCTCTATAACGCGACCGCGCGATTTGAAAGGAACTCAAAGCAGCAATAAACACGTCTCCCGTTATTTGACGTTTCTTAAGAACATTAAGTTTTTTACGCGACCTACGGTACAGTTTACGTTGTTCAGTGAGGTAGCCGCTCCACCAGTCACATCTGTGTATATTGGTCATAGATCCGCGACCAATGGCTACATCAGCACAGTAAGTGAAAGTAGCTGATAAAATCTCAGCACTCTCTTCAGCTGACAGGCCGTCACGGGTGAAGTCTCTGGCATGACATTCAAAACATGTTCGAAAGAAGTCCCAATCAGCATTCTTTGTTTTGTACCTATAGTCGCCCTTGACGTAATTACAATGAGAACCTCGCGCCACTCCTGACGCAAATTCGTACACAATCAGGCGATGGTCACTACAGGACGCATCTGGAAGGACACGCCATTTGTCTAAGCGGACGTCTGCACTTGAAAGTGTGACGTCAATAGAAGATTCGCCCATTTGGCTGCAAAAAGTAGGTGGTGCATCAGGGGTGTTGTGAATTGATAAATTCATTTCAGCGATGAAATCCTCGACGGCACATCGTCGATCAGTATCGGTAGCCCTAACTTTGCCATACCATAACGATGATGACGCATTAACGTCTGCGCCTATAATAATCTTACAGCCGGCAAGCGACCGCAAGACATGGCGAAGATGGTGTATGTGAGGAGCAACAGGGTCAGAGTATTGAAAATAACAGCTCACAACGTAGATTTTAAAAGATGCAGTTGAGACCTCCGCTACGGCACAGTGTGACGTCATTAGATTTTGCATCGAAGTCACCGTGAGGTTACTTGTACGCGAAACGTAGATTCCGGCTCGTGCCTTGCTATCCAGTTGCACGACTTTATTACGCAAACTAGCATTTTGGTATTGTTCTTGTATTAAGACAACATTTAGTTTATGGTCTAGTATAAGTTGTTCTAGTTCCGACGTCGCAACCCTATCGTTATGGAGATTCAACTGCCCTATTATAAGACTATCCATTTATTTATTAATAATTGGTGCTTAGAACCAGCTGTTCAAGTTTGATCTTATAAGTCGGACAATCCTGAGACCCGGTACGATGGTCACACGGTTTCTTGTAACGTTTGCACGCTACACAAACAGGTTTAAACTCAGGCTTATCCTTCTCAAGGCAGTCCGTCGTCTCATGCGCTCCAGCACAGTTGGCGCAGGTGGGAGTTTTATGTGTGCAATACTTCCTGACGTGCCCGTATTCTTGACATTGATTGCAACGCACCAATTCTAAATCGTCTACAAAACGACAAGGAGCCCAGTCTATAAACAATTTCTCCTTGGTGGCTACAAGATGTTGACGTATCGCGGAATCAATTTCTATGCCTATCCATTTACGGCCGTGATTAACCATACGCCGACGAATTACGCGAGTATTTTTAATAAAATCGTCTTCGGTTACCTTTAGTTCGTCCTTAATGTTTTGACGGTACAAAGCTGTCAAAAAAGTTTTGTCCTCCATAGAGGCGGGGACATCCTTGACTAATATACGCGGTTGACGGCCCTTTGGCTTTTCCAACCGTAAGCCAGCGGACTTAATCGCCTCGACTGATTTAAGTTTTTTAATTTGACTTTCATTCGCGACGCGTAGTATAACGCCCGATTTTTTAACTTTCTTAACACCGACTATTTGAAAACCGTCGTCACTCGGTTTGATCGCGGTCATAAGCGCCTGCTTTGTAGCTGATGACGTCACGTAATCTGCACTACGCTCCTCCGTCGGGTACGCAACTACACAAGGCAGCGGAGCGCGCGACTGCACCGGTGGGACGGCTTGCGGCAAGCGAAGTTTAAGTTTGTCGGCGTATGACTCCGTTTGTTTAACGCGGGACTCAGAAGCCGGATTGGTTTTAAGAAGATCTAATTCGCGTTGCGTATTAACTAATTTTGTCTCATTGCAGGACGATTTAATGGCTAACAAGGAAACTATAGCCGTTATGCGCTGAGTCATGTCCATAATGGCCGACTTATTCGCGATATTTATGCGCGAGCCCTGATCGTTTACGAGGTCATTGATTTTGGAGAGATAAGTTGACGCTTCGGATACGAGATCGCAGTAGTTGGCGTTGGAGGTGTCTAAACTCGACTCATGGTCCTCATGAGATTCCGACCGTTGTACACGTTTGGACATATCGGGTGAAACGCTCGATGGTGATATTTCACAGAATAGTCTTTTAGACGTCACGGAAGGTGGTGACCTTGAGGTCATATGGCTTCTACCAAAAGCATTCCCGCCGCGATCCGGCGGGTCATCGTTTAAATATACCGACATTACTTACACTTGATAAAGAAAGCGAGTTAATTACAGATGATAGTACAAAAATAAAGTATTAATAAGATCGTTAACGAGTATTAACACCGGCCGCAGAAATATATTACGCTACCCTCAACTAAAGAAATAAAATGAAATGACTTACCGGATGATTATGTCGAATAATTAAGCACAAATTTAAATTTAAATCACAATGTATTACAAACCGTACACGAGGAACACTATACCACACAACTGGGAACAATTCACGAGCCGGGATTCGAACACAGAACACCGTAAACGTAATTTAACCGAGCAGCGCATTAGACCCCCACTGCACCGTACCGACGCGCGGAGGGAAGTGAGGAAAGATGTGCTTATAATTATATGACTGCTTTTAAGGGTTCCTGATGCAAAGGGTAAAAACGAAAACCCCATAATGTTTCGCTGTCTGTACGCCGACTACCAGGCTGTATCTAATGAACCAGGATAACTAGACAATTGAACTTTTCCGTTTATACATGACTAGCTCTTGCCCGCGACTTCTTCCCAGTGGGTAGAAGATATAAGTTATGATTTATACCTGCCCTGTTTTTTTTTCCATTGTATCTTCGCTCCTATTAGACGCAGCGTGATGGTTTATAGCCTAAAGCCTTCCTCGAAGATGGTCTATTCAACACAAAAAGATTTTTTCAATTTGGACCAGTAGTTCCTGAGATTAGCGCGTTCAAACAAACAAACAAACAAACTCTTCAGCTTTATATATTAGTATAGAGTATAGATAAAAGTAAATTTTATTATTGCTTTTATGTCAATAACATGCGTTCTTTTTTTCAATTAGGTCTGCTATTTTAGTCTAACGTTCTACTTGGAAAATAATGTCAATTTAAACCCTTGACCTAATTTTATTATAATCTACCTATCTCAATAAATAAACTGGAGTACAAATATTCCTATACGATAATAACACAGGAATATTTTCAGTAAATTGTATAAAATGGGTAAGTGCGTTTATGCTATAGTTTAGGTGTCAACATCACCTCTTTCATTTGAACGTGTAATTTGTGTTTTGTTTTCAATACCCATCCCGCACTAGGTAGTATTTAATCCTTGTGTTGCGGGCGATTAACAAACATGTCACAACAAGTCACATGCACAAAGACATCCAGACTCAGGGTAACGGGCAACGGCAGAGCAAGTGCTTCACTCGTTTGTGTAAAGCACTCGTGGTTCACACAAACGTCTGTCCTACGCTGGGACCGAAACCGCGATACTTCCTTCACAGTGGTTTTGGCACGGTGACCTCAACTCTCGGCAATCTTCGCTGTACGGTCTGATTCTGTTAAACGACGTTTACTGATAACTATAGGTACCGATCCCGTATGCAACGGTATGTTTGCGGAAACAAATCAATCATCAATTACCGTTGGTCATTAAGCATCCGTTTTACGTTTATCAAGAAGCCAAAGTCAACATGTTGTTGCGTATTACCCAAGATTTCTGCTGTCTAACGCAGTGTCCCTTACGTCATCACTTTCTACAAACGAAGTATTTTTAGTTATTATTTCATTGTTGAAGAACTTACTTTGAGTTTTTGATTCTTTAAATAGGTCCTGTTTTGTTATTTGCTTAATTTATTTTTAACTTTGTTTGGGAAATCCGTATGATTGACGTCACGCAATTTATTGATTGCCTCTATTCGTTCGTGATAAAAACCGGTCAAGTGCGAGTCTGACCCGCGTCACTGAAGGTGCGGTGGAACTATGCTAAAGCAGAAGAAATCGCTTCGAGACTGGGTCCGAAATCCTCTAATTTATTTGGCACCTATCTTTATTTTTAGTATTTGCTGTTATAGTGGCGACGGATATACAACATCTGTAAAAAAATCCGTCTAGCTATCACGGTTCTTGAGATACAGCATGGTCGGACGGACAGACTTCAGCTTCAGTAATTGGGTTTCGTTTTTCCCTTTAGGTACTGAACCCTAAAAATATGTTTATGAATGAACATAACTTTAATGAGAATATAAGTGTGTATGTAGATTAGTTTGTGTTATTGATTTAAAAAATTCCGCTCGTAATATTATGGAATAAAAATACAACTTGTCATAAACTGGTTTGTTTCATACACAAAATGTTGACTAGAACTAAGCATAAACACATAAAAAAAACTCAATTTACATACAATATCCAAAATATGATACACGTTATCAATATTTATTGGATACGTAAATAGATACACACAATAACTTTAAACAATAAAATATCTTATTAACGCGGCTGTATGAAGACGTGCCTTTGCCATTTAAGTGTCATTTATATTGCTTTTTTTTAATGTTTTTAAAAACTATTAGCATGTTAGTTTTTTTTACTTGTTCGACCCTAGGTAGATTTGTCAGGTGGTGTCATTAGCCAGTATAAAATTGATCACAGCTTTGCTTGTTAAAAATACAATTTTAATGTTACAAATGTTTTAGTATAGACTTCTATACACCAAGAAAAAACGGTTTAAACTGGTTAAAAATACGTTAGTTTACAGTACGTTAGTTTACACAGTTTACATACTAAAATGTATTTCAATATAAAAAGTGTAAGACATTCAATTCGAATAGTCGATCGACTAGGCGATTTTCGTAAGCGAATCTAAACCATCTAGGGAGACAACCAGCGCATTCCAAAAAGTCATTCAAATCGGTCCAGTCGTTTAGGAGAAGTAGAATCATGTTATAAAGATATAATTTTTCTGTCAAAGAGAAATTGTTTTAGCGATTGCTACTTATCTGATCTCCACGCTCCATTTTACACAGTAACACAGGATGTTCGTACAATAATTATGATACCAAGAAATTAACAAGACGTTTAAAATCTATTAGTGGAACAATTACCTAAGTTAACTAATAAGTATTAAACCTGTTTCTTTTTTTCTAAATATAGAATACACGTGTACATATTTTATATTATGTTACTGTCAAAGCACGAACTACGGTATATCCAAAGATTTAAAAAACTCTTAATGGTCAAGTCTAAAATCTATTTATGGTAAAAGTAAAGTCTGAACTGGTCTATGATCATCGTTTATTTCCACACTTTTACCATCATTCACCTAGTAAATATTAGGAATTACCTCAAATTCGAATGGTAAAAGCGCTATAAAGCAGTTATTTTTTTATTGCTTGTTGATTAAACCCTAACTGACCAATAATCGGGATTTTCAAGTGACATATGTTTTGCTGCTTATAAATATGAATGTGATGTATACAATAATAGAAAACAATCAGTTTTATCCTTGTGACCTTGAAGAATTTACGGCTTAATATCTTTGTAGCCATTCAAGTCTGCTTGTCTACTATTTTGTATGGAACTTAAATTGTATGGAACGTGTGAGCTCGTAACGGTTCGTTTTGTATGAAATCTATTAGTTCCACAGATAGTTTTAGTTTTATTGAATTGCTTGCCTAGCCAGCGCACTAATTGAAAATTATCGTTCAAGTAGTGCAAATTGTAATGCAAGAACAGTTTAATGAATCGATATAGGATGGGTTTGAATTGAATGTCATTACAGTATATTAGCTTGCCTTTAGAGTTAAAGTGGTCTTTATAATCGAGGTTCTATTGCAACTCCATATTTATATAATAACACATTAGTCAGGCATAATTGATTACTTTTGTGAACACTGACTAATTTTCAGTTTATAATTATTTATTTAGAAATATTAAGTTAATTCGGATGCTTATGGAAACACGGTTTTCAATAGTTATTTTCATGTAGGAAAATCGTCAAGAATCTTAAAGATGCTTTTTAAAATTCAAATTGTACACTATTCACTAATGTACATCATAAATCTGAGAATGCTTTCATCTCTTTCCAGGTTGTAGGCCATAGAGAAGGCCTAGAGATGATGGAGTCAGCCGACCCCCTGGTTCTGCTGGTCTTACTACCGACCATCCCGGTCACCCTCATCAGCGCCAAGATGTACAACTGGGAGGACTCCGTGCTCCTCTTCCTGAGGAAGTACTGCGCCAAGATACCCGCCCTCTCCTATATATTGCCGTTTGGCAGGTGAGGATTATTTTCCATGGTTCTTTCATGATTTTTTCCTTTTTTTAATGTAATTTCTTTTTTTGTGGCGGCTAATTTTAAAGTAGCTTCAAAGACAACAATTGTTTGAAACGTATTTCAATGTTACGAGAGGATACTGTACAGTCACTGGGCAGCACAACTAACTTTGCTAGAAATCGACTGAGGAGAATGATTAATAACAAATTGGATGTGCAAAATAATGAATGTCTCAAATTTTATTATTTTATACTAATCACTTGTTAAGTTTAAGGTAGATTAAGATCGTACGTAGATTAAACGTGACTTCGTGTTTCAGTGTGGATGGCGACAGAGGCGCTATAGTGACCGGCCACGGGAACCATCAGAACCAAAATGGGAACAACTCACATCTATCACCGACAAGAATCTTCTGCTCCGCACTCCTCCTACCCACGATATCCACCATTATAGGCAAGATCTTCTTCCGGTCCATACAAAACAACCTACACAGAACTATACTAGGAGGCCTTACATACATAACTATCAAAGGAGCCTTAAAAATCTACCACAAACAGATGCTGTACATCAGACACTCTAGTCGGAAAATCCTAGACTATACGGAATCGAACCTTAAACTTTATAGAAGCGCAGTCGCCTCTAACACTACTGACGCAGCCTCCAGCACACGAGATGACAGCGAACAAGTCGTCTAATACTAATAAGTAGCTACTTCGGCTAAGTTCGTCATTGTTCGGCTTTCTTCGGTACACACCGATAAACAACT
Organism: Trichoplusia ni; assembly: GCF_003590095.1. Lineage (NCBI taxonomy): Eukaryota > Metazoa > Arthropoda > Insecta > Lepidoptera > Noctuidae > Trichoplusia > Trichoplusia ni. The sequence continues at coordinate 841,942 of NC_039483.1, forward strand.
TAGCCGCGTTTGGAGTTGGAAGCCGACTTCATATTTGGAAGACCCCGAGTGTGACTAGTTAAAAGTGCTTGTTCGTGACGGGTCTGGATGTTGCCAGATAACAAAATAAGAAGACAAAAGGATTACGATTTCCAGAAGGCATTTTGGGTGGGTCAACTTGAAAAAATGCAAACAATATTAAACGCTTCCAAAATATCGTTAGGTAGCTGATAGGCTATTTATAACTGGGCTTTACGTAGCCTATTAGTGTTAAATTACTGTATTAATTACTTCCATTTAATATTTAACGAAAAAGTTCGGATTTCAGAGGATTGTTTATCAGAAATTTTAGATTTTATAGGAGGATAAAAATATGTTACATAATTATAGAAGAATGTAATCTACAGGGGTAGCAACTATTAGTTGACAATACCATTCAAATGAATGTGTCAATTAATAATGTATACACGTAGAATGGAACGTTATGTAAAGAATGGTCATTGTGGATTCACATCGAGCTTGCGTTTGCGATTTTGTCAATATTTTTATATTAAATGTAAAATAAAGAGACCTTAACAATTTACTGTGAACATAACACTTGTATAGTGTGGAATTTAACTTCATGCTCATTCATCCATGACATAACAATTGCTATATTTTAATACCAGTTGTCACCTTTAGTTCATATCGTATTAAAACAACGGACGATTTACGAAGGTTTTATTAAATTTCATAATTTGGCAAAACTAAGAACTCTTTGTAACCTAGGCCGAAATTAAAGTAAAAAATGACGTTCTTTTTTTTTGAAGTGACGGTTTTATTTCTAACCACAAAATATTTTGTTGTCAAAACACATTTAAGGTCGATTTTGTTTTTATAATCGGCAACGAACTGTCGTTGCTAGCTTAGTGGAACCTCAAAAAGAATTATATATTATATTGTTGTAATATAGTGTTATAATATTTCATATCGACAGAACTTAGCATAGTACTTTTTATTTTTAGTTTATTTTTATATATACTTTTGTAATATACTTCGTTAAGGGACATTGTTCAAAGTTTAAGTTTGCTTCAACTTCCGCTTTGGGCCAAATGTCTGCATTTGTTTTGTATAAAGTCTTTAAAATGTTAATTCTTTGAACAATGTCAAATATCTTCCTAACAATCAGTCAGCTTGGCATCGTTAGCTATCCTAAAGCGTGCCAAATTCAACCTTATGTTTATCGGAATAAGGATTTTATTTAAACGGCATTTTTGCTAAATATTATAGCTTAAATTTTCAGTACTTTTAATGTAAATAACATAGGTATAGATTAATTTTAAATACGATCGAGTGTGATAAGTCGGGAATTGTTAACTTTAGAAGATTTAACTAAATTGTACAGTAAATGTGAAGTTATTTGTAAGATTGAGTCCCAATGATATTGATAAAATCTTGTATAAAGAGTGCCTTTCTACACAAATTTAAAAAAAAACTTGAATGTATATATATTAAAGTTGTGTTTCTTCCTTGCGACTGGTGCTTACTAGCCGTAGCTATGGCAAAATATACATATTTTAGTTAACGTAGTCGATTAATCGATAGCTGAAAATTTATTCGATTCTTATATCGATTTCAACTTGTCAATAGTTTGAACTTGTATCATCCATCTTGCCAACGCGTTTCTAATTTTCTATTTCGAAAGAACGTGTATACTCAAATAATTGATTACATTCATATAGAGTTATAAATTGTATAATTTGTTTTATAAATATTGTGGTTTATATTTTTTTTTATTACTATGTTAAACTTGTGCCGATTTGATAGTAACTGTTGGCTAGGTGTGTTATTGATTGCTTTTAATTACACTGATAATTGGGTATTTACCTTTAATGGCCTTGTTATATACCACTGCGGTGCAATTTACCTCCCTAGTAATGCTTTGAATTGTAATCGGCTGCAGTTATCTTTAATTATATTAACTGTAAAAACATAGTTTCTTATTTGACAATAGCAATTAATTGTTTTTCCAAATATTTTTTTCAAAAGAGAAAATTTGATGAAATAAAAGCCTTACATTAAACATACATACATACATTAATTATACTCAAGAATAATCCATATGGTATGCTTTCTCAGCTGGAACACGATTATTGCAATTTCCATTTTTGAGTCATTTCCACTTTTTAGTTCCAGCATTGATAATTAATTCATAAAATTTATAATCTTTCATTTCTTCGTCCTCATTTAAATTGTCTTTGATAATTTCTAATGCCCACTGTAACTGCATAGGACTGCTTAAATTAATAGCATGAATTATATGTTAGTTTACACGATCACACATAGATGGCGCTGTAGAGTAACAATGCAATATTATTACGTTATCCCCACTACGGGGTTCACAACAATGTTAAAAATTCCAACTTACTAAATGTACTTGTAATGAATAATTCTATTGTCCCACCTTAGCCTTGGTTATCGTCAAGTGGTCACAAGTATTAGTTTTGCTAGTCTTTTGTAAATCTAGCGCCCCTCATGTTTTGTATAAACGACGCTAATTTTAACTTAATTATTTTGTCTACTGTACATTTTGAACAGATTATAAATATTTTTTATTGAGTCTCATTTTGTTGTTTTATTTTGTTTAAGATAATACTAAAAACATACAAGCCAAATTGAAAACCTGGTGTAGTAACGCCCTGTCACCGACGTTGGATGAAAGTTTTCGATTGTTCCAGTGTTAGAAACTCGGCTATGAAGAGCGAAGCTAGGCATGGCAAACTTAGGCTCTTACGATAAGGCCGCGATTCCAAAAGATATTGTGTGCGGGAAATGTCTGGCTGTGCTGTCAAAAAGTGTCGGGTTTTAGACTATCTCTGTGTCAGGAAAAAGTGTCTTGGACGAAAGCCTACAACCGCGGAGGACGTAAGACGGCAGTTTAGGTGTAGTCAGCAAGAGTCTGAAACTATCCGCTCCTTTCCCCGAGGGAACGGGTGTCCATGATGATTCCAGCGAGCGTCTTGCCAAACGATATGAATGTATGATGATGTTGAGCGGAGCTGTAGTAGCGCATGAGCGGTGAAATGCTGGTACAGTATGTCGTAAATCCCGCAACATATCCTTCTCAACATATTTTTCGCAAACATTTCCCGCCTGTTTTGTATGCGCAAAAATCTAGCTCCGCTGAAACGTCCACCAGAGCCATGCTGACTCAGATAACGTAAATTAAGAGTTTCTATTGGTTCTCTACAATCAGATCCCTAGCAACGCATCTTCGCACACCCATGATGAAACACAGCCTAAAAGTACTGCCTACATAATAATCTACGGAATAGGTAACGTTATTTCATGTCGGTTAGGTACTGAAGATAATTCATGAATATGACTGCAAGTTGTTATCGTAACTCGTAGATTGTTTAAAATAAATTTATTCTTTGTTTGACCTGAAAAATATTTATCGAGTTCTTTAGGAACGCCGTGAACAATCAGGTTGAACCAGCGCAGAAAATCGAAATTGTGTCTCATTTGAAAAGAGAAGATTGTCCGTAGAGTAATCTGACAGATTATTCGTTATCTACATGATGATCAACCACATTGGGGAGAGCTGTAGGTACCTATTACAGTAACAGACAAAACGAAAATAAAATGAAACTTAAACTAGGAGTCCAAACAAACAATAAAAGTACTTACTTCCGCATCTGCAAAAAGTCTTTAATACACATCTTTCTTGTATCCTAAAATGATAATTTTTGTAATTTGGTTGGGTGTTATCTCAAGGTCGACTGTACCGACTTTGAATTTCTTTTACCAATAGAAAGCTACAATAAAGAGACTCGAAGGCAAGATATGAAATAGACACGGGTCATTTAGTCAAATATAAAACGATTATGCTGTGCTTCGACTAGCATACCTACATTGTGAGAGAACCATTTTAACCTAGCACGTTGATACCATATAAAACAAAAACAAAGCGGTTATTTTTCAAAGGGGAACTGACCGTAATTATTTTTCAGTCAATGAACCCCTAATTAATAAAGTGCAAAAATATAATATCACTGATAAATATGCAAAAATAACAGCCGAATCAAATTATGCATAAAAACACACAATCAATAAAAATTGCAACAAGTTATCTTTAAATCAAGTTAACGATAGCCATTATTTAGATAATGGGAAAAACACTATCATATAAAGCGGTATCAATGATAATATATCTTATCAAAAGATAGAATTATGGTAAATAGTGAGTACCTGTGTTATGCGTTGCAGTGTATGTAAGTTTGTGTATTATTTCGCTTGTGTTATCAATCTGAAAGAGTGCATTCAAACAAGCTTATCGAGGAAACAGTGGGTTTACGAGGTAAGTGGCCAGCCGGCTTGTTGCGAATATGTTTGTGGAGAGATTGTAATCTTTGGTAATTAAAATTAGGTGAAGTTTAAGGTAGTTTGAAGTGGCAAGTTAGTGTGATTAGAAATAATTTTTGCATCGTTTTGAGGTAAGAAATTCATAAGTACCTAATTACTTTTTAGAAAGGCCACAGTAGAAATCTGCCTTTTTCTTAAAATATTATTTATATACATAAACTAGCTGTTGCCCGCGACTTCGTCTGCGTGGTTAGAAGATATAAGTTATGACTTTTTCTTCGCTCCTATTGGTCGCAGCGTGATGATATATAGCCTAAAACCTCCCTCGATTAATGGTATCTTCAACACAAAAATATTTTTTCAATTTGAACCAGTAGTTTCTGAGATTAGCGCTTTCAAACAAACAATCAAACAAACAATTAGTATATACATAATACATACATAGTATATACATAGTAATTAGTATATATATAGTACAATTAGTATATAGATGCCAACGATATCTTCGCTACGTTTCATCGATTTTTAATTTCTCGCGCGGAGATTTTAATATTACGATAACTCATTACCTATTAACATTTTTGGCGTAGTGTAAAAGGCAATTTTGTTCTATATTACATGCATAATATATCTAACTTATTTATTTGGATAAGGATTAATACTGTATTGTTAAAAAGAGGTTCGTAAGTAACCAATAATTTTACTGTATTAAGAAAACACATAAAAATGGTTATTGTGGGTTATTCTTGGAAGATAGACATATACCACCGCGGACTTTTTTGTAGATCTATTAAAGAGGTACAAACCCGCCATACATTGTTTTGTTGTAACTCAAAAGGTTTTGGCAGCGTTCTCGATGAAACCTCTCGAATGGCTTAATTTTATCCGACATGTTTAACTAATATCGCTGTAATATCGTCAGTTTACACAAAACCTAAACTTATTATACACTAAAACCTTCCTCAAGAATTGCTCTATCTATCGTTGAAAACCGCATAAAAATCCGTTCAGTACTTTTCTAGTTTATCGCGAACAGACAGACAGACAGACGCGGCGGGGGACTTTGTTTTATAATATGTAAGGATAAGGATTATGAAAATCAACAATGTGACACAAAATTTCGCAAAATCATCAAATGATGGTAACTTTTACAATAATAAATTTATATAAAACAATGATATAAAACAATGAAATATCTCATCGCGAATTTCTTACAAAAACATTCACAAAATGTCAACCAATTCTCAAACGTACCGATAAGGCTGTAATACTTTCAT